>NC_140184.1:57431549-57547029 GCF_963971535.1 Notolepis coatsorum | reverse complement strand
ACAGGCCTATGTCTTGGCTGGTGAAAGCGTTAGTGATCCTATACCGTCTCTCTGGCTGCCCGCTTGCTGCGATAGTGAAGGAGACATTCTCGCCCTTTATCGTCTTTAGGTCTCTTCTTATTGTCCGAATCGTCATCTGGTCTTCGCTCCCCCGCAGCCCCAGCTGGGCCGCAGCGGACGCGAGGAGAAGGGTCTTCTCTGACCCGTCGTCAAGGACGGCGTAGGTGTCCATGACCTTGTCTTGGTAACTCAATGTTACACGGACCACTTTTAAGAGCACCCGGGCGCCCCCGCTGCTGGCGGGGTCAATGTACATAACACTTGCCTTTGTGCTGCTTGAGGGTGCAGGCTTTCTTCTGTTACTGTCATGTAGGACGTCTAAGTGGGCTCCGTCACACCGACTACACCTCTTCTTTAAGCGGCAATCGGCTGCCATGTGACTGCGCGCACATCGGTAACAGCGTCGGTTGGACTTTATCCATTGACTCATCTTGGTCATTGGTCATCTTCTTGAACGTGTCACAGTGTGACAGCCAGTGTTCCTTTTCGCAGTACGGGCACACCATCTTCCACTTCTCTTTCATCGAGGGGGTACTGTGGTTCTTGTTGCTCGGTACTGATTCTGCTTGGTGCATGACGGTCACCAATCCGCGGCCATCGTTTGCTCTCCTAGGTCCCTCTCTGGAGCTTGGTGTGCTCCGCACGAACGTATCCAACCGTAGGCTGTTGACTTCTCTCGCCAGGAAGTCGGCTAGGTCTAGGAGGGATGGCTCGGGACTGTTAGGATCACGGTGGTCTCTTTGCCGCCTGAAGCGCTCTTGTCGGGCGGGCGGGAGCTTCTCTAAAATCCTCTCGACATTAGAGTTCGCGTACAGTTCGTGCATACCCTTTTCCTTTTGCGCCCCCAGCATCCCTACCAGGGATTGTACCTTGATAGACAGGTCATCTAGTGAGCGATTGTCTGTGGCTGGGGGTAGACGGTCAATATTCCTTATCTCTTGTATTACGTAGTCCCATATGCGTCCATATCTTTGGTCGAGTGCTGCTAGAGCCGCGGTGTATGTGGTAGTAGAGGTGGAATATGCCAGCGCTATATTGTGCGCTCGGGGCACCTTGAGGTGCTTGAGTAGGATAGCATATTTGTACGGTTCATCAGCTACATCGGACATCATTGTCTCTAAGCACATTCGTAGCTCTGTGTACTGTGCTCTGTTCTCGTGTGTGAAGTCCGGGAACGTCGGTGTGCCAAGGTACGATGCCATGGATGGCTGGCACATCGGTGAGCGTTGGAGGAGAGGCCTCCTAGGCGAGTCTCCTCTTACGTGTCGTGGTGGGCTGGTACCTGCTGGGTACCAAGGCCCGCGTACCCAGGTGCTGTTCCTCGGGGCTGGTCGTGCGTCAAGCTCACCCGTGAATTGAGTCGGGGGTCTGTAGCGCAGAGCCGCGGGGGTAAAGCCTGGGCTGTACTGGACCTCCTGGTCCTGTGGAGTACTGTGATGCTGTTGGGCTTGACTCTCCTCCTCTCCCTCTTCTTCTTCCTCTGGCAGGTCATCTAGATCCTGTAGTCGTCTATTTAGCCTCTCCGCGGTATAGACCGGTTCTTCCCTGTAGCTGGGTCTCGCTTGGACCGGTCGGGGAAGGGGTTCGGAGAGGGGTATAGGCTCTCTCTGGTGGTCGGGCTCAGGGTCGCTTGATCGGGTAGGGGAGGGTGCCCTTGACCCTTGTCTTGACGAGGCCCTGGAGCCCCGTGCGGAGGGAGGGGGGGTTGCCCTGGTAATCAGCTACTCCATTATCTGCGCTTGTAATCGGTCGCGCTCGGCTTCGCGCTTGGTGAGAGCGAGGTCGCGTTATGCTTCTCTTTGAGCACCGGCAGCGGCGCGCTGGGCTTCGGCGGCGGCGCGCTGGGCTTCGGCGCGGTCTCTTCCCATATTCTCTTCCGTCTGGAGGCGTCTAATCTCTAGGCGTATGCGGTCTTCGTCACTCCGTTGCTGCGCTTGAAGGCGTTCTCTTTCCATGGAAGAATGTTCGCGCTCACTAAGCGTCTGTGCTTGGAGTCGATCGCGCTCGGTTGAGGCTGCCAGGCTGGCGAGGAAGGCCTGCGCCAGCATCTTGTCCGCCTCGCTGGGGGAAGACGCTGGTTGAGGTGATCCGCTCCTGGTAGTACTCGTTGGAGATCCGTTCTCCTGTGGCGAATCGAGGAGATCCATCTCCGGCGTGCTCGTCCCTTCTTGTGGTGGATCGAGTTCCATCCCTGGAGGGCTTTCTTTATCCTGGAGCTCTCCGGGGACTACTTCTTCGGTCTTGGCGGGGGGTAAAGTCATGTCAGGTCCCTCCTGGTCCCCACCGTGAGCTTGGTCAGTTACGTTAGAACCCACTAGGGTCTCTACTGGCGGGGTAGCCTGGTCTGTAGGGTCGGACATAATTTTACTATCTACTTTTTCCGCGTTTACCGTCTGTAGAAAGCTAGGTGGTATACTGGCAACGGAATCCTCTAAGTACTGAGGTGTCTGCCGTCTACGCTGCGGGCGATCTATTTTAGGAGAACCGTTTTGTGGAGTGTTCATCATTGGCCATGTCAATATTAATACCACTATATTAATATTACGCTAGTTACCCTCCGGCTCGAAGGACCAATTGTAACTGAGGGGTACAATTCCCTGACTGTATTGATAAGTATGGTATCATTAAACCACTACCGTCTTATGTACATTACTACTGGCCATACAGTACACAGGTATCTTATGATGAACACTTCCCACAATGACTCGGTTCCACACAAAACTGGATTTAAGTATTTATTAGCAGCAATGATAGTACATAATATACTTTACTTTAGATGCGCTTATAAGGCAAAGGAATGTGCGTAGGCAAATCAATAACGTATGTCCATTCTCATATTACGCAGGAGATAATAATACAACCTGAATCTTAGGAATTATATCTATGGTACTCTGGTAATATAGCGGGAGATACTGGTAGGGTCCCTCCGGTCGTAAGCCAGCAAGGGGAGAGGATTTGTCGGTAGTAGAGTCTGGGTCAACGATGATAAGGAGACTCCAAGTACAGGAGACGGTGCAATAAGATCTTGATCCGCAGACGAATACAGCTGTTCTCCGTAGCATGCAGCTCCGCATGGAAGAAAGCTAGCCGGCCTCAGGCTTCTGAGAGGCGGACTCGACGTGGCTCCTCACAGGGTAAATCCCACACAATTGTGGGTGTCGGCGATTCTCCGCTCCATCAATTACAGGACCAAAAGCAAATATAATCCAGCCGAAAAGGGCTATGCAGTCGTCGGTAGGTTATCCAGTGTACATAATCCACACGGTCCTCGTCTAGGGCCCCTCGGGTGAAAGCGCCAGGGTAAGCAGCCCAGCCTGGATAAGCACTCTAGCTGGTACGAGGAAACGTTGGTGATGCTGGTCACTGTAGAACGGTAGCCGCACGATACACTATACACAAATAGACTATTACTGACTTAATAGAATCGGTCGAACTCGATGGTACAGCGTTAAACTCTGATACTTCAGTTATTAATTCGCACGCGGTCTCAATGCTCTATTTGGGGCCAAACAGGCCATACTTCACCGCACGTTGTATCGTGGGTGAGGCTTCAACTTATTGGGTAACTCTACTTCTGTATTCACCTGCGCCGTATTTATACGTTGGGTGAACAAACTAGTACCAGCTTTATTCCTGTCTCATATCCTTGCGCAGAACCGTTCATGTCCAGGCAAGTCCCCGGCGGTGACTTTGAACCAGACCTTGGAGGTATGGCAATGGCGCCTGGTGGACCGCTGTCCAATAGGAGAATGAAATATTATGGTCTGTACTAGGCTAAAGGGATATTCCGTGTATATGTACAAGGAATATACAAGGGATATCAAACGATATACAAATATTATGCAATATATATCAATCAATAAATATATATATATTCGGTTTAATCTGATCCTTCGTAACATTAATATCTTATGCCAAATGTTTAGGGCCTATTACAAAAATATATATAAATAATTGTTTTATATAATGTACAATTGATCAATTAACAAGTCCGAGTCCGCACCTTCCGAGTCCGAATGCAGCCAATGCTCGAGTCCAATTCCAAGTCCGAGTCATCAGTGCTCAAGTCCAAGTCGAGTCAGGAGTCCTGACAATCAGTCCAGCACTTGGACTCGAGTCCTACAACACTGGCATCTACAGTAAGTTAGCTCTGCGTCTTATAAAACAAACCACCAAAGAAGAACACATTCAAAGTTATTATCAGTCATATGTAACTAAAGTTCACCCAAAGTTTGTTCTTTCATTTGTACCCTCTGGAATAATAGGCAATAATAAAAGATACATATCCTTGAAACAAGTCAGTCCATTGTGCTGGTTTATTTAAAGCAATGCCCTTTTTTCTTGGAATTTGTGAGACAAAACTTTAGTTCTTTATTTATTAAGAATTGAAATACAGTTTCACCCGGGTAAAGTAGAGACGTGTTTGCTATTGAATGTACTTAAGTATCTAAAGTAAATTAGTATGCATTCTACATGACGTTTGTGTACTCCTTTGAAAGGTAACATTCTTACACAATAAAGAAAAATCGGCATGCGATTAAATGCATAAATTCTTTTTTACTTTTAATTCTTTCTGTAGTTAATTAATCGAAATTAATGAGATAAAGTCCCAGCCCTAGTTTCTATGCAGCTGTGTTGTGTTTCTAGGTGAAGCTGTGTTTCTAAATGAAGCTGTGTTGTGTTTCTAGATGAAGCTGTGTTTCTAGTTCAAGCTCTGTTGTGTTTCTAGGTGAAGCTTTTACAACCTTCCCTATTTGGCCGACGAAGGCGGCTGGTCTGAACAGAAAGCACAACACTATCCTCCACACCAGATATCGCTGTAGGCATCTCTCTGC
Organism: Notolepis coatsorum; assembly: GCF_963971535.1. Taxonomy (NCBI): domain Eukaryota; kingdom Metazoa; phylum Chordata; class Actinopteri; order Aulopiformes; family Paralepididae; genus Notolepis; species Notolepis coatsorum. The sequence goes on along the minus strand of NC_140184.1, from coordinate 57,542,134 downwards.
AGCAACAGTGGCCATTGGGAGAAACCTCCGTCTGCGGTCATGCTGAGGGCGGGATGAGCAACAAAGACACGTTGTGTCATAGAGGCTTAGCGTCCTACATTGAGAGCACCAATAGCAAAAGAGCAGGTGTAGTCGGGTGTATTGAATAGCAAGAGAGGGTCTCTCTCTCTCTCTCTCTCTCTCTCTCTCTCTCTCTCTCTCTCTCTCTCTCTCTCTCTCTCTCTCTCGCTCTCGCTCTCTCTCTCTCTCTCTCTCTCTCTCTCTCTCTCTCTCTCTCTCTCTCTCTCTCTCTCTGAGAGTCATCTCTGCTTCATACACAGTAGAACCGTGGCCCGGTGCTGTACGTGGTGCTGAACGGGACAAAGAGAGGCAACATGCACACCAGTGGCGTCGTTAGCCCTGGGCTTCCGGGGCTTTAGCCCCGGATGTTTTTCTCCTAGCCCCGGATCTAAAAAAAAAAAAAAATTGTTTAAATTTTTTTTTTTTTACTTTTTTTTTTTTCTTTTTTTTTATGTCAGCATCCCCATTGTCTGTGCTGAATGTTTGTTAGTGTTTGGTATTTTTTGTTGGTTTTTAGTACTTTTAAACATTTTTAGTAAGTAGTTTTCATTTGATCGTATAATTCTTTCATTCACCGATTTGTGGACTTTTTTTTAGTGTCCTGAAAGGCGCCTTATAAATCAAATGCATTATTATTATTATTATTATTATTATTATTATTATTATTATTATTATTATTATTATTATTATTATTATTATTATTATTATTATTATTATTATTATTATTATTATTATTATTATTATCATCATCCAGGAGGGAAAAGACACTTTGGATAGTAGGGACTGCATCTCTGCCTGTCCTGACCAGGAAACACTTTGCAACTGTGATCTCCTCTGGCAATAGTTGGATATTGTAATGTGTGGCGAGGGGTTGCAGCAATTCCACTGAGAGAAACTGGTCTGAGGCTGGATAACATGCCTGTATGCCTCTCATAAGTTGTTATCCAACTCATGAGAACCTGCTCTCAAGCTCTTGCAGCATTCTGTCGACGACTGGATAGAACAGTCTCTGTCTCAGCTGATCTCCTGAGCTGAGGTCTGAGCTTGTGCCACAAGATGACTCAACTACATACTCGTCCATCCTTTTCTGCTTCCTCCTTTGGCTGGTAGTATGTTCCTCAATCCAAAGGCCATTACATATCCTGTCCTGTCCATAACATGTCCTGTCATACATGTCCACTGCCATCTCTGAGGTGCGATAACCTTTGAGTGTGTCCTGCACTGTGCTTTTAAATAGTACAGATATTGAAGATGTGCACTTTAACGCAGCAGCACCTGGAGCCATCCATACCCATGTCCAGTGTCCTATAATAAGCTTTAATCGAACCTCGGATAGTCCGGTTGGTTTGGGGTGGTGTGAAAGCTCATTCACTCTTGCAAGTGAACCCTGCTGCGGTTCATTTGTGATGTGAATGCAAAGCGGACCAAAGGCAGGAAAATACCCAAAAATCGAATCTTTTTTTAATGAGAAGACTGAAACATATGTATATAATGAAACACACAATAGTTTTTTTTTCGATTGCCTAAGCATGATTTTGAAAACAGGGCCCGGTGTTTCAAAACACACAATTAGCACAACCACACACACAATTATCAGAACACCTCAGATCCTTTGCTAAATTAAACACTTGTCAAAACCATACACTAATTTTGTTACCATATGAAACACACGTTACATAATGACTTAATTCTGTTTGAACCAGTTACACACACTGCTGTGCTTAACCTAAAACACATTTAGCAATTCTACTTCTCAGTGATTAGAGTACTGTAAGTGAAGTACGCAGATAATGTGCAAATATACAATAAATTCACCAAACACTACACAAGACCAATGCTGTAGACTGATGAAAATATAATTTATTTATCTACATATACCCAAATCAATGATGCAGACTGATGAAAAAAATAACATTTTCTCTCCATATAACCAAATCAGTCAACATTTCAACATGGAGAATCACAACAATACATGTCCCAGTTTTCATGCTACTATGTGCATAACACTGTAAGCTCAGCAAATATCAGACAAACCTAAAATACTGTATCCAGTACAGGTTAAAATTACAGTAACACAATTTTTTTTTGAAAAAAAAAAACAGAAACAGAAAATACTAGACATTATCTCTTTGCCTAGCTGGACCTGGCAAGATACATTTTTGTTGTGATTCTCCATATTGACTGATTTGGGAAAATGGGAGAAAATGTATATTTTCATCAGTCTGCATCATTGGTTGTCTTGTGTAGTGTTTGGTGAATGTATTGTATATTTTCATGTTCTCTGTGTACAGTACTTCACTCTCCTTCCATTTTGGTTGAAGACAGGTGAACTCACCTGCTGCATTTTTATAGTGCTTAAACCTGATTGTGTATCTACAATTAACTGTGTTTTTATTTTGTTATTGGTGTATATGTGTATGTATGTACAGTATATGTATATATATTATATGTATATATATGTGTATATATGTATATTTGTACTCCTGTTGGGGCTTCTTGGACCAGATCAATGTTTTATCTGGCTAAATAAATAAGAAACTGATGATTTGGTCCTGTTAACTTTGAATTTTCTAGGGACTGCCCATATCCCTCTCATGGACCTGGACCTCACTTTGAGAACCTCTAATGATTCTAGTTATTCAATATTCATCTCTAATTAATCTAAAATTGCGTATTTCTGTGCTTACAAAAAAAAAAAAAAGGGGGGGGGGTTGACCCCCCCCCCTCCACCTCCCTGGGCTGAAGCCCCCAATGTTTTCTAACCCTAAAAACGCCCCTGGTGCAGAGGTGACATCTCAATAACAAGTGACTTAAACAAACTAACAAAATAACAAAATACTACCTGGTCTATCATATGCGCTCCACAATAACGTCATATTGATAGATGACACTTACTGCGCGGCACTTCCCTAGTTACTCATCTTTAGCAACCTTTGTCTGGTGAAGCCCTGACACAGAGACAAACAGACTAACAGACACATACGGCACTTCCCTCAGTCACCTACGTTGCAACTGGTGCAGGGCAAGAACCCAGAACCTTGGGCACGCAGCCCTCATGACACCTGCACTCCTCCCCCTCCACAGGTGCCACACATAATTAATTAACAAGACTAAACAGGTGCTACACATCAATTGAATTACCGTTTCCTATACACACATTATCTAAAAACAACCTCCAACACCAAATACCCTCACAACCCAATAAATAAATACATATACACAACACAATAAATAAATATATGTATGAATGGATATATGAATGTATGTATAAATGCATGTATGCTTAGATTAATGGATATGTATGCATGTTTGATTATGTATGAATGTATATGATGAGTGAATGTTGTGTGTATGTGTGCGTGCGTGCTGCCCCGGCGTCAGTGACAGACCCACTCTGTCACAGTGTTATAGAGATCTTGACTCAGTCGCAAGCTATAACTGCAGGGAGGATTAGGATGCTATCAAGGCATTTCTGGTTGGAGCAATCTCCTCTTGGGGAAGAAGAAAGGTTTTCTTTCCTCACGGCTCCTTTTTCCACAAAGGGACTCTTTGGTCGTTCTGCGGAGGCGCAGGCGGTTGTTGGTCCCACACCGCCTCACGCTATGCAGCCAGAGGTTGGAGCACGGCCTTGTCAGCGACTGTGGCGAGGCCCTCGACAGGCGGCCATGTTTCCCCCGCCAGTGGTACCCTGGGCGGAGAGTCAACAGGGGTCCACAAGGCCGACAGCCTTGGCGGCCGAGGGATCGGCCATGTTGGATGTACTCGGCTTGGGAAATACAAGCCGTCGTCATTCTGCCGCGAACAGCCCGCTCCCCGATCACTCCTCTCCCCGTTACCAACGGAAGAGGGGCTCTGATCGTTTTCCTTTGGCTGCGGGCCGCAAACCTTCTTTGAAGCGCATGCGGCCCCATTTTTTGCTTCTCATGGGGACAGGGGCTGACACCCAGTTGATGGCTGAGCCTGGGTCTGTCCGTGAGAATGTTGTGCTGTCGCGTGGCTCCCGCGCCACACGTTGTGTGATGGGTGAGCCTGGTCTTACGGCTGCCACTATTTACAGTGGTCAGCAGGGGGACTCGAGGCCTCTTCGTTTGAATGCTCAGCACGTGTTACCCCGACCTCGCCTTCGCCAGGCGGGGTATCACGCTGATGCCTCCCACTCCCGTGAGAGCGGCAGTGGTCTGCAAAGAAGAGGCCAGTGGCGGCTGGCCACTAGCGGCGATCGGGCGCCGCCCCCCCTGGTTAACCCTGGTTAAAAGAGAGGAGAATAAGACATTTTTTTTTTAGTTTTTTTGTTTTATAGCCCTATAAATAATATAAACATGTTTAAAATGAATAATATTTACTCATTTTAAGTATGTTTGTGTTTCCAATGCACAATATAACGTTAATATATCAAATATAAATAATAGTTTTCCTGAACAGGAAGTGACTCACTGTCTGATAGAGAATACGTTCCGTTACCGTAGCCGCATTTCTCCTCGCCGCATTTCTCTCGGGCTAGACGCAATAGCGCTTTGAGTGCGCGTGCACGCCGTGCACTGTTTCATCGCTGTATCCGTCGCAGCCAATCAGTGCGTAATGCGCTGTGCGTTGAAATATGATGTATTATGATGGAACACAGGCGCGTTTTGAAGCGGTCTAAGCAGCAGCGTCTATAATTTCCGTAGCCGCATTTCTCGGAGACGCTCTCTGATTGGCCGACGTCAGTTTTTTCCTGTTGTAGCTGTTGTGTTGGTTAAGCTTAGGCACTCTTTCAAAGTTGGTTAAGGTTAGAGTTTGTCTTAGAGCATGGCGATAGGAACGCCAGGTAGTATAGCTATATATGGATGCAGTGTGGACATGCATGGACAATGGACATCAACACAGTCTGGACAGTGGAGTGGATATACTTTATCAATGCTAACAAGCTAATAGCTGGATGCAGTCTCGACCACGTAAACAGTGAGTTAATTCGGTCTCTCTCTCTCTCTCTCTCTCTCTCTCTCTCTCTCTCTTTATGCTGTGTTTTTGTTTTCGTCGCGGGTGGATCATAATTCTTTTGGATTGGAAATAAGTGGATTATGGCTTGTTCAATATCGTCTATGTTTGAATGAATGAATGAATGAAAACTTTATTTAACAGATTGCAGAATGGGTACAATACAGTACGGCTCAATACATACAATTGTTAAGGGGATGCAGACCAGAGAAAGACTTTCGTCTTGTTTACATCAGGGTCCCTTGTTTTCAATTCATATCGATAGTTTAATAGCTAGTCTTGGCTCGTTTAACAATATGCAAAATATGTGTACAGCCCTGTACTCATACTGAAGTTATTCTTGGTATATAATACTACACATACACTAGGTCTGATTGTGTAACGAATCGATTCCACGTCGCGCTGTGTGTGAGAGAGAGAAAGAGAGAGAAGGAGAGATAGAGGGGGATACTAATTAATTCCGCCCCCCCCCCCGTGAAGAATTCACGAGCCGCCACTGGAAGAGGCGCGCGTGATTTGGGTGGTAGAAATATCACTGCAGGGCTACGGCGTGTAGGAACCCATGGGGTCCTCACGCCTTGCATGTCTAGCTGTAGAACAACTCCTCAGCATGCGCTAGAGGGGTGTTCAGGGGGGGAGCGTGTGTCAACCAGTTTGATAGCAGCTTCTCCCGTATCAAACCGGCCCTTTCTGTCGGGGTCCCCCCTTGGGTGCGACCGCCCTGGCCGCTTTGGCGGGTTCAGAGGCTACGCACAGCGGGAGGGACCGGGCCACCTATCTACTGTTCCTTGCGGCCCAGCGTCAGTTGACGGCGGGTGCGCTTTGGGATTATTATCACATATGGCGACAAGAATGCCGTTTGGAGGGGTGGATGGAGAGAACGTTGAGGCGGGGGCTTGTCTTGCAGTTCGCACAATCCCACCCTCCGTTCTCAGGTTTGGTGCAGACCCTATTATCAGGGTCAGCAGCAGTGACAGCTCTGGCCGACGAGATCCGATCTCTGTTGGCGAAGCGGGCCATAGTCGTGGTCCCGAGAGAGGACGCAATGTCAGGCATCTACTCCCGTTATTTTCTGGTGCCCAAAAAAACGGGAGGGGTCAGACCTATACTGGATCTGTCCGCGTTCAATCGTCTGATTGTGGCGAGACCATTCAGGATGTTGACCGTCAAACACCTGCTACTTGCTGTCAGAGTGGGAGACTGGTTCACCTCCATAGACCTGAAGGATGCGTATTTTCACATCCCGATTTTCCCTCCTCACAGGAAGTTCCTACGGTTCCTGTTTCAGGGCGTAGCGTACGAATACCAGAGGTTGCCGTTTGGCTATTCTCTGGCTCCTTGCACATTCACCAAGTGCGTAGAGACTGCGCTGGAGCCTCTACGTCGTCAGGGAATACGAATTATATTCTATCTCGACGACATTCTGCTCCTCAGCTGGTCGGAGGAGGTCGCCAGGTCTCATACCAGGCTGGTGGTGGAATTCCTCACCAAGCTGGGTTTTGCTGTGAACTGGAAGAAGAGTACGCCTCTTCCCAGTCAACAGGTGGAGTACTTGGGCTTGACATTGAGGTCAAGGCCCATGATTGTAACCCTCTCGGAGCAACGGAGGGTGTCTATCCTCCACGCGCTCTGGGGTTTCCTTCCTGGGAAGACAGTCGCGGTGCTGCAAGTGATGCGCCTGCTCGGTATGATGGCATCTGCTCACACGGTGGTCCCTCTTGGCCTCCTCTTCATGAGGAGGATACAGAGGTGGTTCTCCAGTATGGGAATAGACTCGGTGAGGGACAAATGGAAACAGTTGACGGTTCCTTTGTCGATATGGGGGGATTTCGCCCATTGGAGGAGGCCTGGTATCCTCACCAATGGGGTTCCCATGGGCAGCAGACGCTCACACGTCACGGTCTTCACCGTCGCTTCCCTCACGGGTTGGGGAGGGACATGTCGGACCAACGCAGTGGGGGGCAGCTGGACGATCCATGCTGCCCGGTCTACCCTGCACATCAATGTGTTGGAATTGAGGGCGGTCCTCCTGCTCCTCAGACGGTTCGCCCACCTGGTGGTAGGCGAGCACGTTCTGATCAGAACGGACAGTATGACGGCAGCGGCGTATATCAACAGGCAGGGTGGAACTTGATCCATCCGCCTGCACCAGGCGGCGGTCGAACTCTGGCTATGATCCTGGTCGCGCCAGACCGGGGCACATCGGTGTGGTTCCCGGTCCTGATCCAGCTACTAGTAGCCCCGCCGTGGCCTATTCCTTGGTCGGCGAGGGCCCTCTCTCAAGCACACGGGTCGCTGTTTCAGCCCCCGGTGCTGGGCCAACCCCTGATGGTTTGACTGGTGAGAGGGTAAGTCTGGAGAGGATGGACCCTTCTGTGGTTGACACCATCCGGAATGCGCCTGCTCCCTCCGCTGTCGCGCTTTAAGCGGGCAGGTGGCGTATGTTCCAAGAGTGGTGTAAGACGGGGGGCAGGGACCCGGTGTCCTGCCCCCTGGATGCTGTCCTTATTTACCTTCAGTCTCTCCTTGATAGACTGTCGGCTTCGACGGTGAGTGTAACTGAGGGGTACAATTCCCTGACTGTATTGATAAGTATGGTATCATTAAACCACTACCGCTTTATGTACTTTAATTACTGGCCATACAGTACATGATATATAAATATGATGAACACTTCCCACAATGAATCGGTTCCACACAAAGTGGTAATTAAGTATTTATTGCAGCAAAAGGTACATAATATACTTCTCTATTTTACTTTGGATGCGCTTATAAGGCAAAGGAATGTGCGTAGGCAAATCAATAATGAATGTCCATTCTCTGGTTACGCAGGAGGTAATTATACAACCTGAATCTTAGGGAATTATATCTATGGTACACTAGTAATATATAGCGGGAGATACTGGAAGGGTCCCCCCGGTTGTAAGCCAGCAGGGGTAGAGGATCTGTCGGTAGTAGAGAGTCTGGTCAACGATGACTAAGGAGACTCCAAGTACAGGAGACGGTGCAATAGTCTCTTGATCCACAGACGAATACAGCTGTTCTCCGTAGACTGTAGCTCCACAGTGAAGAAAGCTAGCCGGCCTCAGGCTCTCTGAGGCGCAGACTCGACGTGGCTCCTCACAGGGTAAATCCCACACGTGTAGGCGTCGGCGATTCTCCGCTCCATAAATCACAGGACCAAAACAAATATAATCCAGCCGCAAAGGGCTATGTAGTCGTCGGGTAGATTAATCCAGTGTACATGTCCACACGGTTCTCGTCTAGGTCTCCTCGGGTGAAAGCGCCATGAAAGCAGCCCAGCCTGGATAAGCACTCTAGCTGGTACGAGGAAGCGTTGGTGATGCTGGTCACTGTAGAACTTTAGCCGCACGATATACTATACACAAATAGACTATTACTGACATAATAGAAATATTTCGCACTCGACGGTATAGCGCCAAACTCTGACAATTCAGTTATTAATTCGCACGCGGTCTCAATGCTCTATTTGGGGCCAAACAGGCCATACTTCACCGCACGGAGTATCGTGGGTGAGGCTTCAACTTATTGGGTAACTCTACTTCTGTATTCACCTGCGCCATATTTATATGCACGGCGAACAATCTAGTGCCAACCTCATTTCTGTCTCGTATTCCTGGGCAAGGCCGGGCATGTACAGACATGTCTTGACGTGGCTTTGAACCTGACTCTGGAGGCACGGCCCTGGCGCCTGTGGACCGCTGTCCAATAGGAGAATGAAATATTATGGTCTGTAGGCTACTAGGTTAAAGGGATATTCCGTGTATATGTACAAAGAATACACAAGGGATATCAGACGATATACAAATACTATGCAATATATATCAATCAGTAAATATATATATTCGGTTTAATCTGACCCTTTGTAACAGTGAGGGTATATGCAGCAGCTATATCCTCTTATCATGAGGGATTTGAGGGTGCTGTTTTGTTCAGCCACCCTCTTGTGAGGCGTTTCCTGCTTGGCGCTCGACACGTTAAGCCGGTAAAACGCTCTTTGGCTCCGAGCTGGGATCTTCAATTGGTCCTTGTCGGTTGTCCTTGGCCCCGTTTGAGCTTCTTGAGCAAGCGCCGTTGGAACAGCTGTCGTTCAAGACCGCGTTCTTGCTGGCCGTCACCTCCGCTAAACGCGTGGGTGAGCTTTGTGCTCTCTCGGTACGGCCAGAGTGCCTGTCTTTTCGTTCCAATTGCGGTGCCACTCTGCGGCCTAATCCTGCCTTTGTGCCTAAAAATATCCGGAGTTCTTTCCGCTCCAGGGATATTATGGTTCAGGCGTTTCATCCGCCTCCTCACGCTAGTGAGCTGGAGGCGGGCCTTCACCTGTCATGTCCGGTCCGGGCTTTGGGGGTTTACCTCAGCCGTACTCAGGGCCTCAGGGCTACCGATCAGCTCTTTGTCTGTTACGGTGGCTCTCGTGCTGGTAAGGCACTGTCAAAACAGCGCCTGTCCCATTGGTTGTGCGAGGGCATTGCCCTTTGCTACAAATTGGCCGGGCTGGCTCCCCCTGGGGGCGTCAGGGCTCACTCCACTCATGGGGTGGCAGCCTCTGCCGCTCTGCTGGGTGGGGCCTCGGTGGAGGACATCTGTGCTGCGGCTTCATGGTCCTCCCCGGGTCCCTTCGTAAGGTTTTACCTCATGGACATTACCGGGGGTTCTGTCTCCCAGGCGGTTCTGAGGTCTGTGGCCTCTCCTGCTTCCTGTCCTTTGGTGGGGTAGCAGGAGTGTTTGGGTGTGGGCCACAATGTGTTGTGTCACACGTGGTTCCGCCTGTGCTGTGTGTTCAAGAGGTTCTAGTTCCCTCTTGTTCGCACTCGGGTGGAGTTGACTGCCGCCCCCTCTTCATTAGGAAGAATGGGGTGACGGGACTCCCCTCCCCCCTGATGTGGGCTTACAGGTCCTCAGGGGGTACATTTGTCGGGCCTCGCGTCCGCTCTACCCCATATCTCGGTATGGCTTAAGAGCGGGACGCGATACCAGTACGAGTATATAACAACAGGTTATGTATATAACCTAGTTATATGAGTACTGGCTAAGCGTCCCGCTCTTAGCGTGCCCTGAGTTCCCTTGGGGAAACTTTTCTTTGGAAATGATTTTCCAAGGAAGAGTGAGTGGTGACCACGCCTAGTACTATATAGTACGCCACTAGGGCGGGGCCTGGCAGGTGCTGGGTGTATTGGTTTTTATTCGTTGATGGAGTACACTAGGTACATGAGATGAGGTATATCTTGGTATGGCTTAAGAGCGGGACGCTTAGCCAGTACTCATATAACTAGGTTATATACATAACCTGTCGTTATTCATTGCAAGGGTTCATTTAGGGTCCATTGGTGTCACCTGTCCTATCACTTAAAAAAAAATTATAAAAGAAAAAAGCCTTGCCAAAAAATGGCACTTTGGTCATCAAGGGGCACATCCCGCAGGGGAGTAGTTGGGGGGGGGGGGGGGGAGGTTAGGATGATTCCAAGGGCCCAGCACTGGGGAGGGGGCCCAGATAACACTATTATTATCTTGATATTAATATGGTTTTATTATTATCCTAAAGTAAGTTAATGTAGATAACTCAAAATTATAATTGCCTGTATTAAAAAAAACTTCACAAAAGAAACAAACAGGTGCTTGTTACTCTGTTTGACAGAATGAGCGATTGTATACTACACAGCACATCAAAATGTAACTGTCTGTCAACCTAATAGTGTGCTTGAGTAGACTATTTGTGTTGGAGATGGGATTACAGAGAGACAGGATAAGTAACAGCTTTTGTATGTTGAGTTAAGTATCAGAAAACATTGTCACAAGAGTAGGGGGAAAATATATGCCTAGCCTAGTGCGACTCAAGGTTCTTTGGTAGACTATTGCATTGGTCCATTCATTGAAGATGAACGCAATGCGACATCCTTTACTAGGCTCACCCACCAACAGTTCAGGTGCTGAACTGCTGATCCGAATGTATAGGTAAAAACCATATTATGTGTTTTCAGTTTTTTAAGCTGACGCTCGCTCGCATGGATTGGGGGCCCACAAATACATTCTTTCATGGGGCCCAGAATCTCCAGCTACGCCGCACATGGGCAATTGCTTGGGCACCCAAAATCCCCCCCCCTGCACGTGCCTGCTGAGCCACGTGGTCCAAGCTGGTCCAGGCAGCTTCAGACAGGCAGCACACAGTTATCAGTAACAAAAAGGTCTTGGAACTATTTGGTTTCTTGAAGAATGGCAGTGTATTATTATGCACTGGGGCCTGTTATGCACTCACACATTGGGTTAAAAGGACACTTCTCCCAAAAATTTTAAAAAAAATACCCAGATTTATTTTACACATAATCTCATGCATAATATCTCAAAACTGTAAATTGTTCTGCACAAATTAATTTAGTTAGACATTTATAGAGAGTTAATTAGTTTGAATATATCCTCCAGTGATATTACTGGAGGACACTGAGTCCTGTGTTAATTACAGCTCATTGAAATTATGTCGATGAATAACTTGCAATAGGGATTATATTGAAACTCATTAACTCTCAATAATGGTCTGTGTGTGTGTGTGTGTGTGTGTGTGTGTGTGTGTGTGTGTGTGTGTGTGTGTGTGTGTGTGTGTGTGTGTGTGTGTGTGTGTGTGTGTGTGTGTGTGTGTGTGTGTGTGTGTGTGTGTGTGTGTGTGTGTGTGTGTGTGTGTGTGTGTGTGTGGGGGTGTGTGTGTGTGTGTGTGGGGTTGTGTGTGTGTGTGTGTGTATGTGTGTGTGTGTGTGTGTGTGTGTGTGTGTGTGTGTGTGTGTGTGTGTGTGTGTGTGTGTGTGTGTGTGTGTGTGTGTGTGTGTGTGTGTGTGTGTGTGTGTGTGTGTGTGTGTGTGTGTGTGTGTGTGTGTGTGTGGTAGTCACAGTAAAATAGAGTTGAAATGACTGACAGCATGCTGTGCAGGTGGTTGATTATACTTTTTTGCTAAAACCTTTTGGATGCAGAGCTATTATTATTTATCATGTTAGCACATGTGAATAGGAAGCTATTGTTGAAACGTCTTGTTTGTATGATCAGGCTGGATTACATTATTCTCCCTTGAATTACTTTGTTAAAGTAATTTACCTATTTACCCACTTAGGCTACGTTTAGACAAGCGTTTTGTGAACAGAAACCGCAAAAGTCATCTTGCGGTTTCACTTTTAATTTTACGTTTAGACGAGCGTTTTGGGGTGGAATTCTCCGTGCAGACGACGCTGTAAAGACGGAGCCCCGCTGTCACACGATTGGCGCATATGTCACATGACGTGCTGTGAAGACCCGCCCTACTCTGCCTCTGATTCGCAGACTGTGGATGGGGAATGTGATTGGACCAAAGCAGAGTCACTCTCAGACAGTGGGTCCACTCACGCCGTGGGACAGATTCTTGTGTATTTAACCCTTTCACTGCCACACGACAGCCGGTTGTGTGATAGTAAAGGGTTAACCTTCTGTCGTGTGGCAGTGAAAGGGTTAAAAGTACTGCCAATGTAGCCTTCAGGTGATCTCCGTTGATATAGTCAGACATACTTGCTTTGTTTACGTCTCGGCTACTGGCGCATACCTGCTACCTGTGACGTAAGCAGTACGCGCGACCAGAGCCGTGACAACCCTTTCGTCATCGTTTTAACAGATTTATACGGTTCGACAGTTTAGACGAGAGCGCAAAGCTTTTGCGTTTCTAGGAATTCCACCCTGGAAGGTAGTCTCACTTTTTTGCGGTTTCACCCCGTAAAAACGCCGTTTCCGTATAAACGAAAGGCACATCCGAAAAAATATTTTTGCGGATTCACCTGCTAGCGTTTCCGTCTAAACGGGGCCTAGCCTCCAGCACGGTGTGTGTGTCTCTCTCTCTCTCTCTCTCTCTCTCTCTCTCTCTCTCTCTCGCTCTCTCTCTCTCTCTCTCTCTCTCTCTCTCTCCTCTCTCTCTCTCTCTCTCTCTCTCTCTCTCTCTCTCTCTCTAAAGTAAATCAAGTTGTTTTTCGGTGAAGTGGCCTTTAACATACTTTTCTCATTAGTTCCTATAGGTACTATAGGTAGGTATCATTATTTGTGCCACCTGAAGTTAAGCCCCCCCCCCCCCCCATAAATAAAAAGGAATATTCTGTCTATAATAGTGATATTTTTACCATTACCCATGACACCAGGGTTTCAGGTTTCAGGTTTTTATTTAGACTCCACAACATAAACAGATCATTAATCCAGCTTACATTGCTGTCAAGGATTGAAACGTAAAAGCCTCTTGACTTATTTCCATCGTTGTCCTTGGGTGTCAAGGATGCTAGAAACACACAACTCATTACAGAATTAATCACAATTATTATCTTTGCATAATAATAATGGCACAACCCTAAATTAATACAAAACAAAGCACATTTGTTGATGCAATGTTCATTTATGTCGAAAGTCAGTGAGCTTCAGGAAGCACCCTCGGGGGAGGGCATTTGGGGGATGGGAGGGAGGGCGGAGAGTGGGGGGTGGGAGTTAAGGAGAGGGTAGTGGCTTAGGGTTTTGGGCGTGTGAGGCAGTCGAGGGATCCGCCCCTCCTTTCGTGCACGTCGCCAGTCGTGCTCGTGGGGGGGAGGTTTGCGTGAGGGTGGGGAGGGGGGGGGGGGGGGAGGGAGGCCATCCATCTAATCTTCAGACAGTCAGAGACTGTCCCGTCCTGGTTGCGATGGGTACGGACGTCATAAACCAGGTCTTATCTTGACTTCTTCTCCTCTGCCTCTTTCATTGACCTCGAAACATTCCTTCTTTTCTTCCACAGACTTGAGTACGTGGCGGGGGGGGGGGGGGGGGGGGGGTGGGTTGAAACAGGTTACAATGATTCCTGTAATGCTTTAATTTAATTTAATCCAGATCTTGTATCTTCTTTGTCGCGGTCCTAATGTCCTGCGCGACCCCCAACATTACTTGACCCCTACATTGTTCATCGGCTGAATGTTGAGCGAGCCGCTTGGTCAATTCAATGTGGGCATTTTCCAATCTTGCTACTACTTGAAGGCAGCAAATCCAAATCCAAATTGCGATCGGGGGGCATATTGGCCCTTGCAGCAGCTATAGCAAGGTAATTGTGTGTATACTGCCATCAGAAGCAAGGAGCTTTTCTCTGGACTGCTGTTGGCCTCCCAGGCAGAGCTGTAAGCCAGCCTGCTCAGCTGTAATGGTCTTCATGCTCGCCTAGCTGCCCTTGACATTATGATCAGATCTTTATTACGTGGTAGGAAGCCGATTAATTATGGCTACACTTCTCTCCTCTGCAAACTTTCCATTCCTTTCTCTCCCTTTGCTTATTATCAAAGATTACCAAAGAGAGTTCAACGGCTGAACTACAGTATCCTGATGGCATGACATTTCTCAATGAGTCAGCACAGCACTCAGGCACATCTCTTTTGGGGGGGGTGGGGGGGAGGGGTCTTGATTTATATTTCACGGAACGGCTGACTGTAAATTTTATTAAATAGTTTTCTTGTTATTTACTGTATTGGCCTGAATATAAGAATGTTTGCCACAAATTAGGAACTGTAAAAAGGAGGTTGTCTAATATTTGGGGTCTATAGATTAGAGGTGTTGTCGGTAAGAAGACACGGCAACCTAAAAAATCTCATATTTTGCCACTTTCCCGGTAAGCTAGCTGGACATGTTTGGTATCAATCTCAAGATTATTATGGCTTCGCGCTAACCTAAAAACTTACCTCAACATGACCTTCAAAAGACAGTGAAGTTAAAGTTGGATGATTTACTGGCTACCCAGTAGGTTTCAGAGGATTGGTGAAATGAGGCCAGGTTACTCTAGGGAACACTCATCCCTTAACTAGAACAGCCATGGAGAAAATGTCACCGATTCCCGCCGGAAGGGGTCAGATGACCCCACAGCTTATATGAGAAATATGAGAAAAATAAACAGTGTAAACTATATAATTACCTCTTAATATAAAAATGTGAGGTTTACCACAGGTTTGAGTGACTTTTTTTTATATAATAATAATAATAATAATAATAATAATAATAATAATAATAATAATAATAATAATAATAATAATAATAATAATAATAATAATAATAATAATAATAATAATAATAATAATAATAATAATAATAATAATAATAATAATAATAATAATAATAATAATAATAATAATAATAATAATAATAATAATAATAATAATAAATAAAAATATTATAATTTTTTTTTTTTTTTTTTTTTTTATGGAAGAGCCACACATTGACGGGCAAAGAGCCACATGCGGCTCGTGCGCCATGGGTTGGCCACCCCTGCGCTAGACACTCGCAAAGTGCTGTGACTTTCCACATATATTCCATTATATGTGGAATAACATTCTAATTACATTTTCCTGAAGTCATTTTGAAATTTCAGAAACTGTGGCAGATAAAACGGGTACTTTTAGGAAAAGTCATTGAGTGACAGAGCTGGAGCTCGACCGAGTGATGAGGATACATTTATTGAAAATGCCCAGGGGTCATTTGACCTCTTGTCGGCTGTGCTAGTGTTAACTAGACCTGACATTGTCGGGAAACTTAAATGTACCTGTATGTGTGTGTCAGCTACATGTTGGGACGGTGGAGGACACACATTGCTTTATTATTGCAATGGTGATATTATACAGAGGTAATAGGCACTATAGAAATCTGATAATGTTTACTACTGTAGCATGTTAAAGTGACGGAAGTCCATGTTGTTGAAGCCTGATTGTTGATTGATTGAAAACTTTATTAACAGATTGCAGAATGGGTACAGTACAGTACAGCTCAAATGCTCAATACATACAATTGTTAAGGGGATGCAGACCAGAGAAAGACTTTTGTCTTGTTTACATCAGGGTCCCCCATTTTCAATTCATCATAACATTTATGACATACACGACATACAGATAGACAGCCTGTGTTGAAAGTACTGTTGGGGGGGGGGGGGCATGTTATGGTAAATGAGATGTGT
The DNA here is from genome assembly GCF_963971535.1 of Notolepis coatsorum. Lineage (NCBI taxonomy): Eukaryota > Metazoa > Chordata > Actinopteri > Aulopiformes > Paralepididae > Notolepis > Notolepis coatsorum. Next base: position 57,526,127 of record NC_140184.1, on the reverse strand, counting down.
CACATGTGTGTATGGATTTAATAACCTGGATTATTGGTGTTAGGGCAAAATGAGTATAGAGTATGTGGATCACTTGTTGTGCGTTGTGCAGATTAACAAGCCTAAACTAGATGTGCAGAAATGCGCTGATGGCACCATGTTCGTATAATTAACTCTGTTTGGGTTCTAGGCTGCACACTAGAATCTGTCAGAGAATTATCCAATTGGTTGAAAGGTTCAGAATGATGAATAGACAGCCAAACAACACTTTTCTCCATGATGTGGGAACGTCTGAAGCTCCTTGAGGCAGCAATTTGGCTTCTTTGGATCTCAAAGATACTTTTTGCCAAAGAAACAGGAGCATACCAAAGTTTCAAAACTCATAAGAAAAGTGCATGCCAAACTCATTCTGTAACGTTATGTTAGTCTCCCTCATTTCTCTCCCCCTTGTCTATACACGTGTAGCCGGTGTGATCTTACTGCGTTGTGTTTATTTCGATTCGACCCCTGTTAAGGGATCGCCCTGAGTGGGAGTTGAACCCCGGTCTCCCGCACAGGCGACATCGCAGACCACTATACCAAGAGGTGAATTCACTTCTTGCTATTGGGTCTGGATGCCTCTGGGGAGTGAGTTTACTTGCAGTACCGCTTAATGTCCACAGCAGGGGCGGAGCTTCAGGGGGGGCTGTAGGGGCGGTGCTCCTTGGGCCCGCGACGGTCGGGACGCGTGTAGCTTTATGCCAAGCAAGCAGTGCAAAAACTTACCGTAGTGGCATGCAGTAATGCGCCTTTCATTTTCCGCCGCCCAGCGCCCAGGTCGCGCGGAAATAGGCTGTCTATTGCCATTCTCTTTGACAAACTCTAACCTTAACCAGCTCCTTAACAACGCCTAAACTTAACCGTTCTAACCTTAACCAACTCCGAAACAATGCCTAACCTTAACCATAGAAATTATATTGCCATTCTCTTTGACAAACTCTAACCTTAACCAGCTCCTTAACAGCGCCTAAACTTAACCGTTCTAACCTTAACCAACTCCGAAACAATGCCTAACCTTAACCGGCGAAAGAATACACGTTAAAAAAAAATCACGTTAAAAAATATTTTTGCTGGGATTCGAACTCGCCAGCAAACAAGCCATAGGATCCACAGCCATGTGTCCTTGCCAATTGAGCTAGTGCCAGATAGTGAATAAGAGGCGGTGACTTATATATATTGAGCTCCAATCAAGGTGGGATCTCATGCGCATGCGCGGGCACCTCGCGCGAGCACGCCGGCGCACGCACGCACCTGAGCGAGCACGCCGCCGCCGGTGCACGCACGGTAGCATTTGTCTGAAAAGAAGGGCGCTTTAGCGCACTAGCGTGCGGTGACGAATGCGGAAGCATTTTTGCACTGCTTGCTTGGCATTAACGTACAGGCGGTCGGGACCCAATGGAGATATTGGCAGGCGGGCCCTGCTGCCTTGCACCACTGAGTGCACTGACGTTTGTATATTAGGTATAAAGCATCATAGCCTATAATATGAGTTGAACTTGTGCTGCTATTTTCACACTCACATTTAACATTAAAACATGAAACATTGCAAGTGAATCCCTTCTATTGTCTCCATCTCCTATTTTGGGTAAATCGTCATCAGCCGTCCATCAACATCATACGTAAATGAACGTCATCATCATCAATCACTTGTCAACAGAGCACTGCCTAAGCATGAGCGGGAGCAGTTATAAACACAAAAGTGGAGCGACAAAACGCAAAGAAAAAGATAAAAGGGACCAAGGAAAAGACAAATTGTCCAAGCTATAGATGTATATTTTTTCCGCCCTACTCTCCTCCTGCGGGAGGAATCTTAAGTTGTTGAAGAGCCCCAGCCCGCCAACAACGTTAGTGGGGGTGAGCCAGATTTACAGGTAGGCTCAGGGGCGTAACTGTTTTTTTTTTTTTTTTACTAGACATCACTCAGGTGTATTATTGATGCTCTCATTGATACTATGTTTGTTTCTGAAGTGTGTGTGTGTGTGTGTGTGTGTGTGTGTGTGTGTGTGTGTGTGTGTGTGTGTGTGTGTGTGTGTGTGTGTGTGTGTGTGTGTGTGTGTGTGTGTGAGATATATAGAGAGAGAGGGGGGGGCTTTGGTAGACTATTGCATTGGTCCATTCATTATAGATGAACGCAATGCGACATCCTTTACTAGGCTCACCCACCAACAGTGCAGGTGCTGAACTGCTGATCCGAATGTATAGGTAAAAACCATATTATGCGTTTTCATCAATAAAAAAATGGCACAAAAAAATTCCGCTCGCGCGCTTACGCGCACTCGCATTCACTGGGGGCCTACAAATACATTCTTTCAGGGGGCCCAGAATCTGGAGCTACACCCCTGGGTAGGCTACAATCACGAACACACACTATCAACAAGAAAACGTGAGTTTGTGGTAAATGTTGATATGGTTGTTGTTACTTTGTGTAGTATCACAAGCGCTTATGTCCCACTCGCTGGTCATCTCGCCATGATGCGCTTGTTGCAAAACAGCAAAAGACGCGGATATTCTCAAAGCATCTACTCTACTGCAACATGTGATCAGTGTTTTGGTGGAGTAGCCTATAGGGGACAAAAGTTTAAATGCAACTGTGAACATGTTTGAGGCAATTCACCCCAAAACACTACTGCAAGCAAAGGATGAGGAGTTTACAACAAGCTGCCCAGGAGAGCACTATAGTCGGGACATCGCCACGAGCTGCTCTCGTGATCTGTGGTGAATGGTGTGTCAGAAATGTAGTCATTTTATTAGGCTATGTTTACGTTGTTCTTGTAGTTTGTTGGCTTTATGTCATGTTATATCATTATCTGTATATATTTCGTTTCTATACCCTTTGTAGAAACGAAATCTTAAATATTACACCTTTTCTTTGGTTAGTTTTCTTTCAAACATTGTTTTAAATTGTAATCTTAGACTTTTTTTACACACACGCCGTCAGATTACCACCCCGGACGCGCATCGGCACCCCGGACTCCCGATATAATGTCAAGCTTTATTGGCTTTAAAGGGCCCGGTCATGTAACCCCGGCCCGGGTCTGATAGGCTCCGCTGCTGGTCCACAGCCACTTCACTTACTGTCCCTCATGACTGTGGATAGACTGCGGTACCTCCGTTACACTCACCCCCCTAAACTCACTCCACCCAGGGCATCCGGGTCTATCGGCACCACGTGTAGCCAGTGTTATCTTACTCTGCATTGTGTTTTTTCGATTTGACCCCTGTTAAGGGATCGCCCTGAGTGGGAGTTTAACCCCGGTCTCCCGCGTTGCGGGCGGCATCACAGACCACCCAGATAGCAAAAGGTGTTAATTCAATGTTGATTTATGGTCAAAATGCTTGATTTTTGGTTAAGGTCGACGATTGATGGTGGATCACCCATTAACCGATGAAGCAATTGACCAATGTTGAAAACATGTCATTGAATCAATATTGTTTTGTGGTTGCATTTTAATGATTGAACTGCCAATATCTAATAAATGTTGAATCAACGTATGCTGTTCAACGTATGCTGTTTGTCGTCATTAAGTTGGACCGATCCGAATTCCCCCCCCAATTTAAACAGATATGGTACGTCCCAGCCACATATCCTAGCTTCCACTATCTAATGCAGCACTCTCTCATTGTGAACTGGCAACAGAACAGCAATGTCTGGATCCCCCGGATTTGATTCTACTGAGTGCTTTACAGTAAGTTTTGGCTATATTACTTTTATCTTAACTGTGTTCAGTGAAAAATAACGTTATTGTGAGTGTGACCGGTGTACTCTTGACGGCGTTGTGCATGTGCTTATGCTGCAGTTTGGTAGGTAAATATATATATACGTCAACTAAGATAAATATTCATGAATATTCGTTAGCGTGTACTTAATATAACTCTGGAGAGTGTGCAAGTGGAATCGTACGGTTGTTTAAAACCAGTTATTTATTATTTCGATGTAATTATTCTAGCGCCAAACGAACAGAAATTGCGTGCTCCAATTGCGTGCGTTGGTACTGAATGACGTTGTGCGACTCAGCCAATCAAAAGCATGCTTATTGGGTGAACAGGAAGTAGTCAAGGAAGCACGAGCTAGCTGGCCTAGTAAACACGTGGATCCGTAAATGCAACGTTGCCTACCAGACAACGGGACCGCGTGTTTCTTTTTGTATTGCTCCTGGCTGTTCAAACTAATTTTACAGTTCTGCTAGCTACATGCAGTATTTAGCGAGCTGGGTTAGCCGGCTAGTTGGCTTTGAATCCCGGCTGCGGCTAGGTAGCCAGCTAGCTAAATACCCCGAAACGGTGATGTCACCAAACAAAATGGCGGCGCCCATGTTGATAAAGCGCTTCACATAACAAATCTTTTTTTCTTAGAAACTGCTTATTTTTATAACGTGATTTTTTTCTGTGGCTTATCTAAATACTAATTTGATGCTATGACTATGTTTATATCGCTATATGCTTCATCTCCCCTTTAAGCTTAGGCACTCTTTCTAAGTTGGTTAAGGTTAGAGTTTGTCTTAGAGCATGGCGATAGAACGCCAGGTAGTTTGCAGGCTGTTTGGCGTGCCACTGGTCCTGCTAATGTTGAATGGATGAATGAAAACTTTATTTAACAGATTGCAGAAGGGGTACAATACAGTATGGCTCAATACACACAATTGTTAAGGGGATGCAGACCAGAGAAAGATGTTTTTGTCTCGTTTACATCAGGGTCCCCCATTTTCAATTCATAGTGACATTTATGACATACACATGATGACATTTATGGCATAGGGAGGGACATACATGACATACAGATAGTATATAGTTAGACGTTTGGTTATATGCATGGTATTTTCTAATGAACAATATAACAATAATATAATAATGAACTCTCTTGATATTGATCAAAATTTAGAATTATGCAAGCGTTTCACCCTGCACATTGCAATGCAGCACATTAATCAGGACCCTCCTGCCTTTTTTCGTTCTTTTTCCAGAATCACGTACCAGTTTCAAGAAGCCGCACGTTGCAGCAATTGAAGCAAAGACCTGTTCTAGCCAAGTAAATACCACAATTTATGTACCATTACATTGACTATATAGTTAGACGTTTGGTTATATGCATGGTATTTTCTAATGAACAATATAACAATAACATAATAATGGACTCTCTTGATATTGATCAAAATGTAGAATTATGCAAGCGTTTCACCCTGCACATTGCAATGCAGCACATTAATCAGGACCCTCCCCCCTTTTTTCTTTCTTTTTCCAGAATCACGTACCAGTTTCAAGAAGCTGCACGTTGCAGCAATTGAAGCAAAGACCTGTTCTAGCCAAGTAAATAGCACAATTTATGTACCATTACATTGACTACAGCACCTCATCACTATGTCATCTTATTCTCGGGCTAAAAGACGTAGAGTCAACAAATTAGTGAGAGAGACAGAGCAGGCTATCCTCACTGATTGTAAGTTAATTGTTGCTGCTAATTCAAGGACAAACCATCACTCTTTAGAGAACACAGATCCTGTCACAGCCTCTACTGAGTGCCTGCTAGATTTACCAAAGACAGACTTGCCACTAGATTTAACAACTAGATCAGACTTGCCACTAGATTTATCAACTTCAGACTTGCCACTAAACAGACCACTAACTATCAGTGATCAAAGTGAAAATATTGACTCACCAGGTGAGTCAAATGCACATTTTGAAAGTATAGCTGGGGATGACGAAATTGAACCTGAACATGTCTTTGACAGTGATGAGCATAATGAAGATTTCCTCATGACAAGTTTAAAATATTGGGCAACATCCTATTCAGTCTCTCTGGTTGCACTATCATCTTTGCTGTCCATTTTGAAGATGTTTCACCCCACCCTTCCTAAAGATGGAAGAACATTGCTAGGAACACAAAAACATGTGCCTACCACTAAGATTGAAGGGGGAGAATACTATAATTTTGGTTTAGTCAAAGGGGTGCTTTTACGGTTGGCATGTTTGATTTTACCGGCAACTCTGACAACTCTTAATTTACAGTTTAATATAGATGGTTTACCTTTATTCAAAAGTTCTAAACTTCAGTTTTGGCCCATACTTGGAAGTCTCAAATGTGACTACACAAAGTCCCCATTTGTTGTTGGCATTTTTTGTGGTCTAAGCAAGCCAAAGAGTGTTTTTGAGTACCTAGAGCAGTTTGTCAAAGATCTTCAGAATGTACTGTCTAATGGCATTATTTATAATGACAAGCAATTTGATGTACAGATTTCTTCTTTCATTTGTGATGCCCCGGCTAGAGCTTATATTAAGCAGACCAAGGCATTTAATGGCTATTCTGGTTGTGACAAGTGTTTTCAGGAGGGTGTATGGAGAAATAAAATGACATATCCTGAAACAAAAGTCAGACTTAGGACAGACTCCAGTTTCTCAGACATGGTTGATGAGGCACATCACAATGGGACGAGCCCTTTAACAGGTTTAGTTAAGATGGTTTCTATGTTTCCAACTGATTACATGCATCTCTGTTGTCTCAGAGTTACAAGGAAACTGCTTAATATATGGTTAAAGGGGAAGAATTTGGCAACAAGGGTCCCTTCCAAAACTGTACAAGCCATTTCAGGTAAACTGCTAAAGCTACGTTCCTACATGCCTTGTGAATTTAACCGTAAACCAAGGGAACTGTCAGAGTTAGATCGCTGGAAAGCTACTGAGTTGCGATCCTTCATGTTGTATTGGGGTCCTGTTGTTTTGAAGGATTCCCTCCCCAGTGAGCTGTATGACAACTTCATGTTGTTTTCTGTTGCAACTGTGAAAACTACAATTCCCATGGTTCAACATTTCCATTTACGCTTCAGCGTCAAAAACGCGAGTGAAAAATAAAAACTTAAAATGATATAAACTCACTTTTAACCTATTGCTAAACTATTGCCAACCTAACGTTTTACATTCTACATGTATTTGTGACATAGTAGTGATAATAATACTTGAAAACGTTTGATTTTAAAAACGTTAATTTATTGCATCACTCATAAAAATACTAATATATGATAATAATGTCAAAAAGGGGTCGGTACCGTGGCCGTGGGGTGGAACAGGTTAAAGAATATGCATCAATAAACAGCCATCTGTAATTAAAGAACTCGGAGTCCTCGTCGTGCTATCAATGGGCGGCACAAATATGTTTGCACCAGATTTAGCAGAAGCTAATTTCCATCTGTGGTCTATCCAGCTGCTAACTGTATTTGAGTGAGTTAAGTCTTGGTGTCATGGTAGACTCAGAACTAAGCTTTAAATCACAATCAACAAGTTGACAAAAACTTAATTCTTCCACCTTAGAAACATAGCTAAAGTACGGCCATTTATAAATCAAAAGGACGCTGAAAACCAGATCCATGCCTTTATCTCAAGCCAACTCGACTACTGTAATGCACTCCTTACCGGCCTCCCGAAAAAATACGATGATAACTATTTTATTGCAATGCACTATTGCATTATTTTATTCTATTTTACTAACTATTTTATTGCACTGCACTATTTTACTTTGTATCAGTGAATCATAGACGCCTGGCCATAAGAGCATTCGGAGCATCTCTGCTCTCCCACTATTGAACTTGGGGGAGCAAAGGTATGCTCTTGCTCCACCACTTTTTGATCATATGAAAAATATGATATATCCCCCCCAATATATAAATCTAACCATAACTACGTTATGGTTAACTGAGTTTTATAGTGAAAAGAGCAGCTTTATTGGTCAAGATTGAAGGCTCTATATTGCAGGAAATTGCACGTACAGGTTAATTAAATAAAAAAAAAATCTGCCGTGGAGGGGGTCGTGCCTGAAAAAGGGGGGGCACCTATCTGGGCTAAGCCCCGGATCTCCTATAATCCTAAATCCGCCCCTGGTAATAGGCACTATAGAAATCTGATAATGTTTACTACTGTAGCATGTTAAAGTGAAGGAAGTCCATGTTGTTGAAGCCTGATTGTTGATTGATTGAAAACTTTATTAACAGATTGCAGAATGGGTACAGTACAGTACAGCTCAAATGCTCAATACATACAATTGTTAAGGGGATGCAGACCAGAGAAAGACTTTTGTCTTGTTTACATCAGGGTCCCCCATTTTCAATTCATCATAACTTTTATGACATACACAACATACAGATAGACAGCCTGTGTTGAAAGTACTGTTGGGGGGGGGGGGGGGGGGGGGGGGGGGCATGTTATGGTAAATGAGATGTGTCACATGTGTGTATGGATTTAATAACCTGGATTATTGGTGTTAGGGCAAAATGAGTATAGAGTATGTGGATCACTTGTTGTGCGTTGTGCAGATTAACAAGCCTAAACTAGATGTGCAGAAGTGCGCTGATGGCACCATGTTCGTATAATTAACTCTGTTTGGGTTCTAGGCTGCACACTAGAATCTGTCAGAGAATTATCCAATTGGTTGAAAGGTTCAGAATGATGAATAGACAGCCAAACAACACTTTTCTCCATGATGTGGGAACGTCTGAAGAAGCTCCTTGAGGCAGCAATTTGGCTTCTTTGGATCTCAAAGATACTTTTTGCCAAAGAAACAGGAGCATACCAAAGTTTCAAAACTCATAAGAAAAGTGCATGCCAAACTCATTCTGTAACGTTATGTTAGTCTCCCTCATTTCTCTCCCCCTTGTCTATACACGTGTAGCCGGTGTGATCTTACTGCGTTGTGTTTATTTCGATTCGACCCCTGTTAAGGGATCGCCCTGACTGGGAGTTGAACCCCGGTCTCCCGCACAGGCGACATCGCAGACCACTATACCAAGAGGTGAATTCACTTCTTGCTATTGGGTCTGGATGCCTCTGGGGAGTGAGTTTACTTGCAGTACCGCTTAATGTCCACAGCAGGGGCGGAGCTTCAGGGGGGCTGTAGGGGCGGTGCTCCTTGGGCCCGCGACGGTCGGGACCCAATGGAGATATTCGCAGGCGGGCCCTGCTGCCTTGCACCACTGAGTGCACTGACGTTTGTATATTAGGTATAAAGCATCGTAGCCTATAATATGAGTTGAACTTGTGCTGCTATTTTCACACTCACATTTAACATTAAAACATGAAACATTGCAAGTGAATCCCTTCTATTGTCTCCATCTCCTATTTTGGGTAAATCGTCATCAGCCGTCCATCAACATCATACGTAAATGAACGTCATCATCATCAATCACTTGTCAACAGAGCACTGCCTAAGCATGAGCGGGAGCAGTTATAAACACAAAAGTGGAGCGACAAAACGCAAAGAAAAAGATAAAAGGGACCAAGGAAAAGACAAATTGTCCAAGCTATAGATGTATATTTTTTCCGCCCTACTCTCCTCCTGCGGGAGGAATCTTAAGTTGTTGAAGAGCCCCAGCCCGCCAACAACGTTAGTGGGGGTGAGCCAGATTTACAGGTAGGCTACAATCACGAACACACACTATCAACAAGAAAACGTGAGTTTGTGGTAAATGTTGATATGGTTGTTGTTACTTCGTGTAGTATCACAAGCGCTTATGTCCCACTCGCTGGTCATCTCGCCATGATGCGCTTGTTGCAAAACAGCAAAAGACGCGGATATTCTCAAAGCATCTACTCTACTGCAACATGTGATCAGTGTTTTGGTGGAGTAGCCTATAGGGGACAAAAGTTTAAATGCAACTGTGAACATGTTTGAGGCAATTCACCCCAAAACACTACTGCAAGCAAAGGATGAGGAGTTTACAACAAGCTGCCCAGGAGAGCACTATAGTCGGGACATCGCCACGAGCTGCTCTCGTGGTCTGTGGTGAATGGTGTGTCAGAAATGTAGTCATTTTATTAGGCTATGTTTACGTTGTTCTTGTAGTTTGTTGGCTTTATGTCATGTTATATCATTATCTGTATATATTTCGTTTCTATACCCTTTGTAGAAACGAAATCTTAAATATTACACCTTTTCTTTGGTTAGTTTTCTTTCAAACATTGTTTTAAATTGTGATCTTAGACTTTTTTTACACACACGCCGTCAGATTACCACCCCGGACGCGCATCGGCACCCCGGACTCCCGATATAATGTCAAGCTTTATTGGCTTTAAAGGGCCCGGTCATGTAACCCCGGCCCGGGTCTGATAGGCTCCGCTGCTGGTCCACAGCCACTTCACTTACTGTCCCTCTTGACTGTGGATAGACTGCGGTACCTCCGTTACACTCACCCCCCTAAACTCACTCCACCCAGGGCATCCGGGTCTATCGGCACCACGTGTAGCCAGTGTTATCTTACTCTGCATTGTGTTTTTTTGATTCGACCCCTGTTAAGGGATCGCCCTGAGTGGGAGTTTAACCCCGGTCTCCCGCGTCGCGAGCGGCATCACAGACCACCCAGATAGCAAAAGGTGTTAATTCAATGTTGATTTATGGTCAAAATGCTTGATTTTTGGTTAAGGTCGACGATTGATGGTGGATCACCCATTAACCGATGAAGCAATTGACCAATGTTGAAAACATGTCATTGAATCAATATTGTTTTGTGGTTGCATTTTAATGATTGAAATGCCAATATCTAATAAATGTTGAATCAACGTATGCTGTTCAACGTATGCTGTTTGTCGTCATTAAGTTGGACCGATCCGAATTCCCCCCCCAATTTAAACAGATATGGTACGTCCCAGCCACATATCCTAGCTTCCACTATCTAATGCAGCACTCTCTCATTGTGAACTGGCAACAGAACAGCAACGTCTGGATCCCCCGGATTTGATTCTACTGAGTGCTTTACAGTAAGTTTTGGCTATATTACTTTTATCTTAACTGTGTTCAGTGAAAGATAACGTTATTGTGAGTGTGACCGGTGTACTCTTGACGGCGTTGTGCATGTGCTTATGCTGCAGTTTGGTAGGTAAATATATATATACGTCAACTAAGATAAATATTCATGAATATTCGTTAGTGTGTACTTAATATAACTCTGGAGAGTGTGCAAGTGGAATCGTACGGTTGTTTAAAACCAGTTATTAATTATTTTGGTACTGAATGACGTTGTGCGACTCAGCCAATCAAAAGCATGCTTATTGGGTGAACAGGAAGTAGTCAAGGAAGCACGAGCTAGCTGGCCTAGTAAACACGTGGATCCGTAAATGCAACGTTGCCTACCAGACAACAGGACCGCGTGTTTCTTTTTGTATTGCTCCTGGCTGTTCAAACTAATTTTACAGTTCTGCTAGCTACATGCAGTATTTAGCGAGCTGGGTTAGCCGGCTAGTTGGCTTTGAATCCCGGCTGCGGCTAGGTAGCCAGCTAGCTAAATACCCCGCAACGGTGATGTCACCAAACAAAATGGCGGCGCCCATGTTGATAAAGCGCTTCACATAACAAATCGTTTTTGTTAGAAACTGCTTATTTTTATAACGTGATTTTTTTCTGTGGCTTATCTAAATACTAATTTGATGCTATGACTATGTTTATATCGCTATATGCTTCATCTCCCCTTTAAAGGATAACTCCACTATTTTGGGAAATTAGCTTATTTAACATCTTCCCTGGAGTTAGACAAGAAGATGCATACCTTTTTTGTCTCTGTGCGTGCATTTTAGCTTTGGGAATAGATGCTCCGTTAGCATAGCTTAGCTTCATCACTGGAAGTGAGGCAGGACAGTAGCCTTACAGTGCCTTACAGTGTATTGCAAGGTCTGACATTGACCAAACTTGATATGCATGACCTTGGTGGGCTCTAGGTCAACTCCTGAAAAGGGGGTCAATGTCAGACTTTGCAATCAAAAGTTAGGGGGCTAATAACCCTTGCCATAATTTCAGTGCGCCCCTAACTTTTGATTGCAAGGTCTGACATTGACCCCCTTTTCAGGAGTTGACCTAGAGCCCACCAAGGTCATGCATATCAAGTTTGGTCAATGTCAGACCTTGCAATACACTGTAAGGCACTGTAAGGCTACTGTCCTGCCTCACTTCCAGTGATGAAGCTAAGCTATGCTAACGGAGCATCTATTCCCAAAGCTAAAATGCACGCACAGAGACAAAAAGGTATGCATCTTCTTGTCTAACTCCAGGGAAGATGTTAAATAAGCGAATTTCCCAAAATAGTGGAGTTATCCTTTAAGCTTAGGCACTCTTTCTGAGTTGGTTAAGGTTAGAGTTTGTCTTAGAGCATGGCGATAGAACGCCAGGTAGTTTGCAGGCTGTTTGGCGTGCCACTGGTCCTGCTAATGTTGAATGAATGAATGAAAACTTTATTTAACAGATTGCAGAAGGGGTACAATACAGTATGGCTCAATACACACAATTGTTAAGGGGATGCAGACCAGAGAAAGACGTTTTTGTCTCGTTTACATCAGGGTCCCCCATTTTCAATTCATAGTGACATTTATGACATACACATGATGACATTTATGGCATAGGGAGGGACATACATGACATACAGATAGTATATAGTTAGACGTTTGGTTATATGCATGGTATTTTCTAATGAACAATATAACAATAATATAATAATGAACTCTCTTGATATTGATCAAAATGTAGAATTATGCAAGCGTTTCACCCTGCACATTGCAATGCAGCACATTAATCAGGACCCTCCTCCCTTTTTTCTTTCTTTGTCCAGAATCACGTACCAGTTTCAAGAAGCCACACGTTGCAGCAATTGAAGCAAAGACCTGTTCTAGCCAAGTAAATACCACAATTTATGTACCATTACATTGACTATATAGTTAGACGTTTGGTTATATGCATGGTATTTTCTAATGAACAATATAACAATAATATAATAATGGACTCTCTTGATATTGATCAAAATGTAGAATTATGCAAGCGTTTCACCCTGCACATTGCAATGCAGCACATTAATCAGGACCCTCCCCCCTTTTTTCTTTCTTTTTCCAGAATCACGTACCAGTTTCAAGAAGCTGCACGTTGCAGCAATTGAAGCAAAGACCTGTTCTAGCCAAGTAAATAGCACAATTTATGTACCATTACATTGACTACAGCACCTCATCACTATGTCATCTTATTCTCGGGCTAAAAGACGTAGAGTCAACAAATTAGTGAGAGAGACAGAGCAGGCTATCCTCACTGATTGTAAGTTAATTGTTGCTGCTAATTCAAGGACAAACCATCACTCTTTAGAGAACACAGATCCTGTCACAGCCTCTACTGAGTGCCTGCTAGATTTACCAAATACAGACTTGCCACTAGATTTAACAACTAGTTCAGACTTGCCACTAGATTTATCAACTTCAGACTTGCCACTAAACAGACCACTAACTATCAGTGATCAAAGTGAAAATATTGACTCACCAGGTGAGTCAAATGCACATTTTGAAAGTATAGCTGGGGATGACGAAATTGAACCTGAACATGTCTTTGACAGTGATGAGCATAATGAAGATTTCCTCATGACAAGTTTAAAATATTGGGCAACATCCTATTCAGTCTCTCTGGTTGCACTATCATCTTTGCTGTCCATTTTGAAGATGTTTCACCCCACCCTTCCTAAAGATGGAAGAACATTGCTAGGAACACAAAAACATGTGCCTACCACTAAGATTGAAGGGGGAGAATACTATCATTTTGGTTTAGTCAAAGGGGTGCTTTCACGGTTGGCATGTTTGATTTCACCGGCAACTCTGACAACTCTTAATTTACAGTTTAATATAGATGGTTTACCTTTATTCAAAAGTTCTAAACTTCAGTTTTGGCCCATACTTGGAAGTCTCAAATGTGACTACACAAAGTCCCCATTTGTTGTTGGCATTTTTTGTGGTCTAAGCAAGCCAAAGAGTGTTTTTGAGTAACTAGAGCAGTTTGTCAAAGATCTTCAGAATGTACTGTCTAATGGCATTATTTATAATGACAAGCAATTTGATGTACAGATTTCTTCTTTCATTTGTGATGCCCCGGCTAGAGCTTATATTAAGCAGACCAAGGCATTTAATGGCTATTCTGGTTGTGACAAGTGTTTTCAGGAGGGTGTATGGAGAAATAAAATGACATATCCTGAAACAAAAGTCAGACTTAGGACAGACTCCAGTTTCTCAGACATGGTTGATGAGGCACATCACAATGGGACGAGCCCTTTAACAGGTTTAGTTAAGATGGTTTCTATGTTTCCAACTGATTACATGCATCTCTGTTGTCTCGGAGTTACAAGGAAACTGCTTAATATATGGTTAAAGGGGAAGAATTTGGCAACAAGGGTCCCTTCCAAAACTGTACAAGCCATTTCAGGTAAACTGCTAAAGCTACGTTCCTACATGCCTTGTGAATTTAACCGTAAACCAAGGGAACTGTCAGAGTTAGATTGCTGGAAAGCTACTGAGTTGCGATCCTTCATGTTGTATTGGGGTCCTGTTGTTTTGAAGGATTCCCTCCCCAGTGAGCTGTATGACAACTTCATGTTGTTTTCTGTTGCAATGTACTTGTTGCTGTCCCCTAGTATTTCTGAGGAAATGTTGGCCTTTGCGCACAAGTTGATGGTTTCTTTTGTTGAACACTTTGGGACAGTGTATGGAAGAGGTGAAATTGTGTACAATGTACACCAGCTTATTCATTTGGCTGAGGAATACAGGAAGTTTGGCACTCTAGATAATATCTCAGGATTCCCTTTTGAGAACTATCTTGGACAAATTAAGCATCTTCTACGCAAGCCACATCAGCCTCTACAACAGGTAGTGAAAAGGTTGTCTGAAATTCCACATGTTGGATCCCCATGTCCCACAGATGATCCAATTTTGCGTAATATTCACACTGATGGGCCTGTCCCCCCACAGTTTACTTCTTCACAACAGTACAGGAAGGTCTCCACTCATCGGTTTACTTTGTCCACAAAGAAAGGAGACAATTGTATTGAGGTTGGAGATGGATTTGCATTAGTAGAGAATATTCTTAAATCAGAGGAAGAGGTATATATAATTTACAGAAATTACAGACACAAACAGCCATACTACATGTATCCCTGTGAATCATCATACATTGGTACATACAAGGTCAGTGGCTTGCAAGAAGATATAGGGATAGGTAAACTTGGCTATATCAAGCGCAAATGTCTTCTCTCTCCAGACGGAGATGGTGCCATTGCAATACCACTACTTCATTTAACAGCATAACCATACTGCCCTACAAAGCTAAAGTGCAGTAACTATATTGACACACTGACTCTAACGTCGGATTTCGGGGCATAACTTACCTCATTAATAAATACACAATTAGTACAATATTACATGTACACAGATAACATGTTTGGCTGGCCAATTGAAACGCTTAAAGGAAAACTCCAACATTTTGTGAAATTAGCTTATTTAACATCTTCCCTGGAGTTGGACAAGAAGATACATACCTTTTTCGTCTCTCTGCATGCTTTGGGCTTAGGGAACGCCTGGACCGTTAGCCTAGCTTAACTTCATCACGGGAAGTGGGGCAGACATCTAGCCTAGTTCACTACAGTCAGGAAATATACTCCAAATACAACTCCCAAACGTTCCTGTAAACATGTTGTGACCTGTGTGTTTACCACGTCTCCCAGTCACACAAGTCACACGAGTCTCCCAGTCACATGAGTCTCGTGTGACTGGGAGACTTGTGTGACTTGGAGACTCGTGTGACTTGTGTGACTTGGAGACTTGTGTGACTTGTGTGACTTGGAGACTTGTGTGACTCGTGTGACTTGGAGACTTGTGTGACTTGGAGACTTGTGTGACTTGTGTGACTTGGAGACTTGTGTGACTTGTGTGACTTGGACTTGTGTGACTTGTGTGACTTGGAGACTTGTGTGACTTGGAGACTCGTGTGACTCGTGTGACTTGGAGACTTGTGTGACTGGGAGACTTGTGTGACTGGGAGACTTGTGTGACTTGTGTGACTTGGAGACGTGTGTGACTTGGAGACTTGTGTGACTCATGTGACTTGGAGACTTGTGTGACTCGTGTGACTTGGAGACTTGTGTGACTCGTGTGACTCGTGTGACTTGGACTTGTGTGACTTGTGTGACTTGTGTGACTTGGAGACTTGTGTGACTTGGAGACTTGTGTGACTCATGTGACTTGGAGACTTGTGTGACTCGTGTGACTTGGAGACTTGGACTTGTGTGACTTGTGTGACTTGGAGACTTGTGTGACTTGGAGACTTGTGTGACTCGTGTGACTTGGAGACTTGTGTGACTGGGAGACTTGTGTGACTGGGAGACTTCTGTGACTTGTGTGACTTGGAGACTTGTGTGACTTGGAGACTTGTGTGACTCATGTGACTTGGAGACTTGTGTGACTCGTGTGACTTGGACTTGTGTGACTTGTGTGACTTGTGTGACTTGGAGACTTGTGTGACTCGTGTGACTTGGAGACTTGGACTTGTGTGACTTGTGTGACTTGGAGACTTGTGTGACTTGGAGACTTGTGTGACTCATGTGACTTGGAGACTTGTGTGACTGGGAGACTTGTGTGACTTGGAGACTTGTGTGACTCATGTGACTTGGAGACTTGTGTGACTCGTGTGACTTGGAGACTTGGACTTGTGTGACTTGTGTGACTTGTGTGACTTGTGTGACTTGGAGACTTGTGTGACTTGGAGACTTGTGTGACTCATGTGACTTGGAGACTTGTGTGACTGGGAGACTTGTGTGACTTGGAGACTTGTGTGACTCATGTGACTTGGAGACTTGTGTGACTTGTGTGACTCGTGTGACTTGGACTTGTGTGACTTGTGTGACTTGGAGACTTGTGTGACTTGGAGACTTGTGTGACTCATGTGACTTGGAGACTTGTGTGACTCGTGTGACTTGGAGACTTGGACTTGTGTGACTTGTGTGACTTGGAGACTTGTGTGACTTGGAGACTTGTGTGACTTGTGTGACTGGGAGACTTGTGTGACTGGGAGACGTGGTAAATACACAGGTCACAACATGTTTACGGGAATGTTTGGGAGTTGTATTTTGATTGTATTTGGAGTATATTTCCTGACTGTAGTGAACTAGGTTAGATGTCTGCCCCACTTCCAGTGATGAAGTTAAGCTAGGCTAACGGTCCAGGCGTTCCCTAAGCCCAATGCATGCAGGGAGACGAAAAAGGTATGTATCTTCTTATAACTCCAGGGAAGATGTCAAATAAGCAAATTTGTACAGTTCCCAAATGGTGGGACAGCAGTAGTTCTAGAGAGCTGGTTTAATGCTAAAGACCAGACTGTGTTATGGCCCCCTAAACACATAAAGCTCACAAAAGCCCTTCGAGATGGACTGCAACCAGATGATAAATGGATCACCTATAAGGATGTACGTGAGCTTACTACGTGTGGTGAGTAATTCGTGCAACACATACACAAAAAGTGAGGACGCAAATTGTGACGATGCACATTATGATAAGAGGTGTTATATATATTTTATCGTTAAACACTGGACTGCAGATATGTTAATTGTCATTTTCTCTCTGCTCTTTCCAGAGACCCATGATGAGGCCAAAAAACGAGAGACCAAGTACACCTCAACTATGTGTCCAACCTCTGAAATTGAATCTGAGGACGAAGGAGATCTCCACCAGAAAAGAAGATCCAGGTACAGTGTTCACTTTGTTAAAGGGACAACTCTCCCTAGGGTGTTGTAAATAATTGCACTGCTGTTGTAGTTGCAAGTAGTGCTAAAAGGATAACACACAGTGGCCTGAGGGCCTATGTATTCAGACTTTAGCCTTGACTAATAAACGTAGTATCATAACTACATTTATTACATGTGTGTATATATATAATTTTTTTTTAGGCCAAATCAGCAGTATGTGCACTCGGACTCTGATGACCACTCGAGTGGCGACGCCAAAAGAAAACGTTTTGCCAAAGCACCTGATGTGGGTTTCCCAGGTATTGATGCAATGCATTTATTTTATATAGGCACTTTGGAAATGATCACTGCTACAGTTAATAATAATAATAATAATAATAATAATAATAATAATAATAATAATAATAATAATAATAATAATAATAATAATAATAATAATAATAATAATAATAATAATAATAATAATAATAATAATAATAATAATAATAATAATAATAATAATAATAATAATAATAATAATAATAATAATAATAAACAGTTAAACAAATTAGTCTGACCATGTACCGACAAATTGAGCATTTTAATTTGATTGGACTTCTCCATTTCTTGCAGTTATTCTATAGTTGGCCCAAAATATATACATTGTGAATAACATGCCAACTAAAATATGTTGTAGGACAGACTCCAAAATCGAGCCGGTCTCGTAAGGCGCTAAGATCCGGCAAGCCTCCAGTTGTGTGGCCACTAGGCCAAGAGCCTACAATGAATGGTATGTTGCTATGAATGTTAAAATGCCAACTAGATGACTGTTTAAACATGATTTGTAGCATCTTCAATTCTCACCCTGGCTTACTTTTTTTAGATTCTTTGGATGGTGGCATGATCTACAGCTATTTAGATTCGTTGCAGACTCCTGATCCAAATAACAGTAAGTGAACCCATATCTGTGTTCTTGTGAGGAGCTTGCTGGCAGGTCGCTGGCATCATGCATGCAACAGAATACATGTTTACAATGTGCATGCCAGCCCACTACAAAAATTCAAAGCCTTCACAACTTGCAAGCAATGTCACAATAAAAATGTGTAGTTGTACATAATGCTTTTATATTGAGCACAATTTCCACCATGTTTATTTTACATTTCCCCTTTGTAGATCTGGTTACTAGCAACTACCGGCAATCGCTAACTCAACATAATGGTGAGTTATCAAGCAGTCTCATAACATAATATTCTGGCATGTTTAAAATATCTGTATTGTCTCGCATTGTCTTTGATATTTTTATTAAAGTAGTATTTGGCAGTGCACGTGAAATCAGCTGAATGGAAATCAAACATTTTCTCACATGGGGGATTACAATAGCGTCATTTGCTAATAACTTTGTGTATTTCCTACTGTGTTTCAGCCGAGATGCCAGGATTTGATATTGTACAGTACCACCAGCTCCAGCAGGCCTCACATGCCCAGCAGCTGCAAGATCGACAAAGTGCAAGTAGTGGTATGATACTGTACTCTTTCAGTAACAGTGTTTTGAGAGACGGGGATACAACTCCTTACACCCCTTCTTGACATAGAGCGACGCGAGCAAGCGAGAAAAAGTGATTAAAATGTATTAGTTTCAATCAGACTATTCTGACCTGCCGCGAGCGACAGTGAACTGAGCAGCGATGTCGTTCACCCCTCAAATATTCGCTCGCTGTGTCTCTAGTTGAGCGATTACGCGGCCGAGAACACTTTTTATTGGTCGAGAATCCAGGTAACACACAGTCGGACACGCGCTGCGTCATATCAGGACAGTGTCGTGTGCGATTTCGTCTCCAGTTCGCTCGCTTGCTGCCTGTCAGGAACCGGTGTTAGTGATTATGACATGTATGTTAGTTTGACTGACAAGTCAGATTTTGTATTTATTTTTAACTATAATGATTTGTTTCTACAGGGATGTCGGGATGCAGCTCGGGGCAATACAACAGTCCCCCTGGTCTCTCACAACATGCACAAAATGGTATGCCATTTTAGAGGGAACTACCACCAGTTTGATCCAATGCAGTCAAACTATAATGAAATATATAACTATGATTTTGTTTCTACAGCGATGTCAGGATACAGCTCAGGGCACTACAACACCCCATCTGGTGTTTCACAGCCTAGACAGATGGCCGGCGATGACGGGCAGCTTATGAAAGGCAAGTCTATTGGACATGGTGTAATTCCTCGTGTGATTTGCTGCTTATTTTTATTTCTCACTTAATGATTTTAACTCTTCTTCTGAAGACCTTACCATCCAGAAGATGAATTCAATGCTTGCTGAATTACTTGTCGTGGTGAAGGATCTGTCCAGAGATGTGCAGTTCATCAAGGCCGAGTTGGCTGAGGGCAACATATCTGGTGGGACCAGGGGACACGGGGTGGCCAGCACAACCACTATGCTCCCCTTCCAGCTGCCAATCGCCAGTGAACAAGACTTCAATGAGGCAGAATCATTACTGATGGAGCAATCAGTCCGTCAAAAGATGGTAATTTATTGAACTGCATTCATTTATCAAATGTAGATCATTTCAGTGTGGTCTTGTTCAGGGGAAAAATGTCTTTAGCACTTTCTAGTTCAAAACGTGTTAGAGCTTGTATATCTGCTATTTATGAAACGTTTTGAAATTGTTCAAATATACCGTTTACATATGGACAGGAGGGTTAATGTGGTTAAACCTAATGACTGGCATGGGCTGGAATATCAGTGCATGCATAAAGTGTGTGTATAAACAAGTTGGTTGCTCTGTGTTCATAAAATAAATGTTATGCTGTTTCTAACGCAGGGCCTTCATTTTCTTCTCTCTGATTTAGATTTCTCACCTGGCTTTGGTAGGAGGCACCAATTCAGAGAACCTGATCAGACTGATGTTGAAAACTGCTATGACCAATGCCCTGGCCAGTGGGTTCAACTGGGCTGGAAAGAAAGACAAGCGTTGTTCAGAAAGCAAGAAGCCATTCAAGCACACCACACTACAAGCCTGCATGTTTGGTGAGCTTCCTCCCCTGCAAACTACTTCATAGGTTAAGTTTAGGTAGTGAGGTGGTGATGCTGGTGATGCTGGTGATTCAGAATATAAGCTTTAGAGGTGCATGGATACACATTGTATTGCCTAGATGGTGTCAGGCTAGGCGATTGCTTCTCTTTCCTGTCCAGTCTAACTGGATGCTGACTGTAGCTTGTTACTGTAGACCTACAGAGTGAGTAATTGAGTGATTAAAAAAAATCGCACTCGTGTGAAGTGAGGGGTGCTCTTATCATCGTACATCATCTCACCTCTCTTCCTCACTTTTTTATTTTTGTGTCTATCAGCTGCTGCTCGACAGTTTGACCCCAAGCTGACCGACCAGGACTACAGCGAAACTGTCAAGAAGTGGCTTCGTTATGCGCCAGACCGGGAGGGAGGCATCTCAAGGAACCGAAGTGACCCAAACTTAAGTCAAGCGAACCAGAGTCAAACTTAGGGTACCCCAGCACACACTGTTTCCCTGGTTCATACAGTACAAGGAATTACCCTCATGGACACTGTTCTTCCATGGACGGCATCTACTTGAATGACTTGCTGCTTCAGCCTGTTCTTGGAACCGAAGTGACCAAAACTTAATTGTCAAGCGAACCAGAGTCAAACTTAGGGTACCCCAGCACACACTGTTTCCCTGGTTCATACAGTACAAGGAATTACCCTCATGGACACTGTTCTTCCATGGACGGCATCTACTTGAATGACTTGCTGCTTCAGCCTGTTCTTGCAGTGTTTATTTTTTTTATTTTTTATTTTAACCTTTATTTACCCAGGGTAGGTTCGCTGAGCACGGATGCTCTTTTTCAGCTACGCCCTGCTTCACATTCACAGAGTTCCATTCACACCTGGGAGCTGCCCAGTACAACCACAGTCTGACACTGTTGGCCACTGAGCAACTCCACTGGAGCAGTTGGGGGTTTAGTGCCTTGCTCAAGGGCACTTCAGCGGTTGGTGTTAAGGGTATGGGAGAGAGTTATATGGGAGAGAGTTATAGAAACATTAGGGGTGTAACGGTACACAAAATCCACGGTTCGGTACGTACCTCGGTTTTGAAGTCGCGGTTCGGTATTATTTTCGGTACAGTGGGGGGGGGGAATACAAAAAAAATTGCTTTTCATTTATCTATTTATTTAACTGTATTAAACAATATAAAACGAATTGGCCATAATTAACTGAGCAAACTAATGCTTACTGCTGTAACCTACTAATAACACTTAAGTAAATCTGAAGATTATTATATAGCAGATGCCTTGGAGGATAAGTCGTGGACAACTGTAGATCATCTGAGCTCCACTGTGTTTAAATTCAAATCCTCTGCCATTGTTATTTAACCATTGTGTCTGACAACTAAAGTATTATACTCTTATTAGGGGACTAAATTGAAAAACTCCATAAAAAGATTATGTTGAAATAATTTCCCACTTTCTTTTCCATAAATATTTTATTCAACTTCAGCCCTGATCATAACCATTTTTTATATTATTTTTGTAATGAAATACTCCCACTTTTCTGAAAAGAGTTGTTAAATATGACAAAAAAACAATATGTGGTGGTTATGATCGGGCTGAAGTTGAATAAACAATTTATGAAGAGTAAAAAAAAAATACAAGATAATTAAAAGATTATGCCACATATTATGTTGGCTACAAACATAATCACTGCAAAGTTATCAAACAAATAAGAATCTGATCAGACACAAGGGTTAAGTTGTTGTTCCCTTTCTAATTTCCTCAAAAACATCTAGTCTAGTTAATGTGATCAATATTATTTGACAATTGATGCTTTTTGTTGGACATTTCAGTCAGTGAGCTCATACTTTGAGCTCATAAATTTATAGTTAAAATGATTGAGACAACGCAATCTTGTCTTCGTTGTGCATGAATGCGTGTGCTCACCACACACAATACGTGTGTCACTATTCTGGCAGTGGCTATATATAGTATTGTTAATGAAAGGTCTGTTATAATGTCTGTTATTTAATGTTTGTGTAAAAGGTTAACTGGTCACTGGAAGTATGATGAGACCCTCTTGAAAGAAAAAAAAAATTTCATATTAAAGCCTTGTTGTCATTTTTGTTCACACATTTTTGGAAATATGGTCATATAAGAATTTTGAACAACAATAGTGTGTTTAACAGCAGGAAAAAAACATGTAATGTTATGATGTATACATATCAGCAGCAATATTTTAATGTAAAATGTACATTAATCAGTATTGATTCCTTAACTTTACAAGTTACAAGTAGATGTACAAGTTACAAATGTACAAGTAGATTACCATTTAGATTATGGTTGAATAAACATTGATGTCTAACATTGATTCAATATAAAATCAACTAAAATGTGCATGTAGATTACCATTTAGATGATGGTTGAATCAACATTGATATAGTATCAGTTATGGTTGACACCTAACATTGATTCAACATGTAAGTCATAGACAACGATTTGTATAATTTCGATGTCAGGCTTCAACATAGATTCAATATTTCTGCCTAACCCTATTTCAACAATGATTCACTCATTTTTTGCTATCTGGGCACTATACCAAGAGGTGAATTCACTTCTTGCTATTGGGTCTGGATGCCTCTGGGGAGTGAGTTTACTTGCAGTACCGCTTAACGTCCACAGCCACTTCACTTACTGTCCCTCGTGACTGTGGATAGACTGCGGTACCTCCGTTACACACACACACACACACACACACACACACACACACACACACACACACACACACACACACACACACACACACACACACACACACACACACACACACACACACACACACACACACACACACACACACACACACACACACACACACACACACACACACACACACACACACACACACACACACACACACCTTTTCCAGTGTTTAGCATTGTTTTCTAGCAATCTGGGGTTGTATCAACAATGTCTATTTCTCATTTTGGCGCACTCCTCCAGTTCAGATCTCAGGAGATGCTCCCACACTGAACTAAGCCATTCAAATTTGACTGTTTTGCTGACGTAGAAATAATTCTCATCTGCAAAGTAACGCCCCCTCTATGTTTGTATATTATTATGAACAGGAAGAGGACAAACGGTGATGATAAGCATAAGGTGCGTTTTCACCAGACTATGTTGGATTCTAGTATTTTCAAACAGGCTGGATGTAACGTTGGTTGGTGACTGTCACTCAAAGCGCTTTGCGAGTATGGGCGGAGCCCAGCCCAAAACAGCTTGAAATCAGGAATAAAAGTGGAAAAATGCTGCTTTAGAGTACTTGATTAGAAATGCAAAACAATGATTTTTTTTTACCTTACAGATGTGTTCCATAGAATCACAGGAATGGACCTATCTCAAACCCTGCCCTCTTTTCTTGATCCTCCAATCACAACTGTCGCTAAGTTTGTCCGAGGTAAGCGACAGTTGTGATTGGAAGATCAAGAAAAGAGGGCAGGGTTTGAAATAGGGAAAGGAATAGCAAAACATGGGACCTTTAACACATTGACCGCCAGCAGCAGGGGGCGCTGATCCCCCTTCAGCGCCAGGTCTTTATTCAATGGATATAGTTTTAGAATGCCAGACTTGCGAGTCCTAAAACTATATTTTATATTATAGCTATGGATCTAATAATGTCGTCGACTGCCAGTGAGTTGCTTCTGGTCAACATGCAAAAAACTGATTGTTTTTTCATCTGTACATTTCCGTTTTATACCGTTTTGAATATGAGTATGGTTTGGGTGATTCTGAGTAATTCCAGGAAAAGACGAGAAAAAGGCATTTTAGTGTAGGGATGTCCGATATTATCGGCCTACCGATATTATCGGCCGATATTGGCATTAAAATGTGATATCGGAAATTATCTGTATCATTTTTTTTTCTTTTTATTTTTTACAAATTTTATTTAACCTTTAACCCAGGCAAGCAAGTAAGAACAAATTCCGAATTTATTTATTGGCAAAAGTATGCATAATGTGTTAATTCCACAACAAGAGATATGTAATGTTAACACTTTAATCGCCGGAAACGCCGAAACTCGTCATTGCCCGCCATGCTCATTCTGCCGAAGACGGCGTAACACGTCTTTGATATCAATATTTCAAAAATCTGTGATCGAAATCATATTTCTCTCCCGGGGACCTGAGATATACTGCTGAGCTCCACTCAACTCTCTAACGGTTAAAGAGCGCCATCTGGTGGCCGATCGGCAGATCGCCCAACAGGAAGTCATGTGGATGAAGTGGTGCTCACCCATATTTCGTCCGGGCACTCGCTATCATTAGCAGGACTCCATCTTGACACAGTGAACACCGATCGGTGCACATAACTCGATAAATAACATGATTTGGACGTATATACTATTATACAACCTGGAAATGGATCGGATATTTCGACATCCCATAATAGAAAAAATTCTATTCCACGCTCATCCCCCAACGGTGCGAGGAAGATACTGTGAGTTTCAGCATTATTTTCGAATGCCTTCTATACTAACTGCTCTGATGATCATATGACCCACACTAGATGAATGATATAACGTTGCCCACGGAATTATAAACGACCCCCCGCCCATCCGGTCAACATCAGATCATACGTAGTAACTTCTAGAAGTACCTCCAGTTGAAATTTTTTATCTGGCACCGATCGCTACCAAACTGTATTTGATCATCAATATAATGCATTTGGGGCTATAAATCAAGTTCTGGAGAAAGCTGCAGAAAACGATAAAAACATACTTATACTTTAGACCGTATTTTAGTATGAATATGTGAATGAAAAAGTATAACGTTGCTACACCCTGAACAATAGATATAGGACATTGAATGGGCCATAATAATGTCAATTTAGCAATACAATTTAAAAAGTTATAGCCCTGCAAAGAAGGGGAACTTCTCCATAGACAAATAGAGCTGGCTAGGGATGGTAAATTATGAATTTAACCAAGGCGATCAAAGTGTTAATTACCTGAAATTATTCAGTTTTTTGGGCATATATCGGTATCGGTTGATATCGGTTGATATCGGTATCGGAAATTAAGAGTTGGACAATATCGGTATATCGGTATCGGTAAAAAAGCCAATATCGAACATCCCTATTTTTGTGTAATCCAGTTATCACGTTGTAATTTTCCGGCTGATTATCTAATCATCCTGAAATCAACGCTAGATTATCATTATTATATCTCCTCGTGCATACATGAAATCGCCCCCCCCCCCCCCCCCCCCGATTTTCGGCGATTTTCACGGATTTTTCTGGAATCACTCGAAATCTTCAAAACTATACTTGTATTCAAAATGGTATAAAACGGAAATGTACTGATGAAAAAACAATCCGTTTCGTACATGTTGACTGCAAGCAAGTCATTGATAAGCGACGGTTGTATTAGACACATAGCCATAGTTTATGCGTTCGCAAATATCCCCGTCCTCTCATTGACTAAAGCGCTGGCACTCAAGCGATAAATAGCGCACCCCCTGCCGGCACACAATATGTTAATAATTTAAAAATATATATATTTTTTAATATATATATATTTGTTCTGTCTATTCATTCTGTTTAAACCAATGGGGTTTTTCTTCACAGTTGCAGATAAAGATTAGGCTACACTAATATTATAGTATTATACTATTATAGTATATATATAATCTTTATAATAATATAATATTATGACTCATCGTAAAAATTTAAATAAAATATTTATCATAAATGATGATTGTAGCCTATCTGCATCCGCTTGGCACTCGGCGCTCCATCAAGATGTCACCATCACTTTCGTACCAACCGTGCCCTTATTGGATTATTTATGTTGACGAAACTGATGAGTTATATTCATTAACCGTTTCTGCTCCAAAAATGAGTTAACTCGTTATAGCCCGCCAATCGAATTATGCCAACGAGTAAACTCGTTATTGGATCGTTATTTCTTTTATTCGCTATTTCCATTCATAATTCATCCTGCTGTGCTGTAGGACTCAGTGGAACTCTGTCTGAGACCGCACTGGTGCGATACCGCCGCCTAACGCCTTGCGGACGCTATTGCACTCCATTTGAAACAATGTGGTTTGTTTT
Organism: Notolepis coatsorum; assembly: GCF_963971535.1. NCBI lineage: Eukaryota > Metazoa > Chordata > Actinopteri > Aulopiformes > Paralepididae > Notolepis > Notolepis coatsorum. The sequence continues at coordinate 57,499,502 of NC_140184.1, read as the reverse complement.
CTCGGTCGAGCTGTGGTGTGGGGGCGGGTTCTAAACACTATTAGAACCAGAGCTATAATATTAAAATATAGGTTTAGCACTACAAACAAGGTGAGCAATTACATGGGGTTAATAATGGGTGGCATGGCCTATGCACTTCCCGGAAGGGGCGTGGCACTGATTGTGTTAAACAAACCACCACAGCACACTATACAATAACAACAACAATAATAATAATATTAACACAATGATCGCCAGATGGCGCTGCGGGTGTATGGCCATTTGTGCGAGCGCTTTGTTCAATAGGATAATGCCGGTGTTTGCAACTGCTAAAACTATATTAAATATTATAGCTATGGATCTAATGACATTGTTGATTGTCAGTGAGTTTCTTCCGGTCAACATGCAAAAAGCAGATACTTTTTTCAACCGTACATTTCCGTTTTATACCGTGGTGAAACCACTGGTGAATATGAGTATAGTTTGAGTGATTCTGAGTAATCCCAGGAAAAGACACAAAAACAGTGTTTTAGTGAAATTCACAAAACACATTGCTATTCCTCGCTTGGATCTGAAATCAACGCAGGGGACGCAGGGCCACTCCGTGCTTTTGATCGCTACCAACACACACACACACCACCCCGACACGCTTTGATCGCGGGGAAAGAATTATCGGATCAACGCAAGATCGATAACATATAGTCCTTACCTTGTCTATGATGTACGCAAAAAGAATAATCCAATTATCTGCTCGCCATTCCAAATACTGGTTGCGTCAGTGTATCCAGCGTTATCCAGCATTGCATATGAAACGGGGGGGGGGGGGGGGGAGCCTAGTCGATGCATCAATATAAGCCGGAGTCTTGCCAGAGTGTATAGATCCCGCCTGCACAGCTCAACTCGGCAGAGAAAAGAAACCACATAATTTCAAATGTGGTGCAATAGCGGCCGCAAGGCGTTAGGCGGTGGTATCGGACCGCTGCGGTCTCAGACAGAGTGTCACCCAGTCCTACAGCACAGCAGGATGAATTATGAATGGAAATAGCGAATAAAAGAAAAACGGATCCAATAACGAGTTTACTCGTTGTTGGCGGCCAACGATTGGCAGGCTATAACGAGTTAACTCGTCTCTGGCGCAGAAACGAGGAAAAAAAGAGAAAATAAATATGTAATAAAAATTTTATAATTTTTTTTTATAAAAAATAAAAACTTTATACAAATTGACGATTTAGTTGAAGGATACATTTTTTTTTAAATTAAAATAAAAAATAAAGAATGTAAGAATACTTTAAAAAAAATGTAAACGAAGGTTCGAGCGTCCGTTTCGAAAAACCCTGACGAAGTTCGAATCCCAAAAACAGGCTTCGGGGACAGCCCTAATATACATACACGTACACACACATACAGTATAAACACATACAAACACATATCCTTAAATAATTGCAGCTGTCTGTAGATTTTATACCAGTGACGTTATTCAACAACATCCTATGCATATATTTCACAACATACCAACATACAATAACAGACTGATGAGGGTACATTTATGCATATGTATTGGGATTGCCCACCTGTTAAGAAATTCTGGGAAGAAGTGACCCTGAAACTATCAGAATTCTTACTTCTGAATATACCTGTACATCCCTCTGTATTGCTGTTGAATGATGTCTTTCAGTATGCAGCCCCTATACAGCTAAAGAGACTAGTTTTATCCAGTCTTACAGCATCTAAAAAGCTGATAGCTTCACGATGGATTCAACCGGAAAGAAATTGCCGGAAGGTATGGATTCTTACCTATCTCGATGTGATTTATCTAGAGATATCTACAGCAAGAATTGTAGGTATCAGTGAAACTAACATTGCAATTTGGTTAGAAGTGGTGGAGAGAATAAAAGCTAGCATATGAATTGTAGTTCCTGGTTAGAAACGAATGAAAATGGATGGATTATCCAAGTGGGGGTCCGGGGGGGTAGAGCGAGCAAGAGCATATGTATGTATTGTATTGGACTGCAAGTATTAGGTATATATATCCCGTAAACTACATTTATATTGATTTGAAATGTATAATCCTGTGATTTACTTAGGCTATTTACTGTTAATGCTTGTGTGTCTAAATGTATGTAATGTTTATAAAAAAAAAAGAAAAAAAAAACAATAACAGACTGACAACTTCATGTTAGCCAGTCTTTGATGGTGTCAGACCAAAATAAATCTACTTTTGAGATTGACCTTATCTGTCATAGCTACATGAACTCAACAGGTTATTGAGGTGAAAAATTAAGGGATTCTGTTCCCTAGTATTAACCAAGTTCAGGACTGAGAAGTTATAATTCCAATTTTAAGATCATGGTAATTAATGAGGCTAATTGAAATAAGGCTACAGTTTTTTTTTATTGTATTTAAATAACTCAGATTAATAAATTTCTGGTGCATTTGTGCCTAATGTAAACAGGACAGTTTCATTTAAAATATGTAAATATATACTGTATCTACCTTGTTTTATTGAATGTGTTAGTATTAATGCCTAGCCTACATTCTGGTCAGATATTATATATTTTTTTTATAATAAAAAAACAAGAATTGATCTTCAAAAGATCTTTTTCCAAAGCAGAGTCTTGAAAAAGGGGGATCGTTTTACAGTATAATCTGCGTCGTCTTATATTGAGGTCAATACGGTAAAAAAAAATTTTTCAACTTGAGTTTAGAATGAGAAAGAAAAGGTGGAAAATTCAAGGATGGACAATGACGTCGTCCTCGTTACCATGGGTTACTGCTGTCGTTAGTTTTCAGAGACTATTTTTGTAAAAAAGAAAAAACATTAATAGTCTCCCGTGTCTCTTTCACAGTGAGTCATCTGAGGTGGTGCGTCTCTCCTTACCTCGTAGAGGAGGAGGAGAGTCATTAAGGAGAAATGGTGCGAATGCAACCAAAGATAGACTGTTAGGAGATATCTCACTAACACATATCGGTTGATTTCCCTGACGTCTTAAAGGAAATGGAAAGGTAGCCTCCCTTTGTGCTGCGGAATGCTGCAGGTGTAGGCCTGATGCCGGGGTTATCTTTTAGTGTTCTTGTAACTGAGGGGTTACAAAACCCTGACTGTATTAAAGATTGTGATATATTAAACCACTACTAGTTATGTACTTTAATTACTGGCCATACAGTACATGAATATATATGGTGAACACCCACACAAGAATACGGCATTGACACATAAATTATATTGGAGGGTTATTTATTATTATTAAGCAACGTTAGGTTACAGATTGAGAATTAGGCTCGCGCTTGTATGGCGAAGAACATACGTAAAGTCAGTCAAGAGCATAAGTCAATGAGAATAGTAGGAATACTATGATGGGTCTAAGCTGACGCCACCTGTGGTATAGCAATTATATGGGCCACACCGGTACCAACTGGAGACACTGGGTTCCCTCCGGGGTGTAAGGCCGGGAGGGGTAGAGGAATGTTCGGGTACCCAGTCTGGGTCAACGAGGAATAAAGAGGCTCCAGATACAGGAGCCAGTGCATGTACTCCCTTGATCAGCAGACAAAAGCAATAGTTGTAATCCAATATGCTCGATAGCATTGACGACAGCTAGCCAGCCCCTTCCAAGATCCTCACGAGGTTAAATCCCAAATGACAGTGGAATCAACGGTGCTCTTCTCCGGTGGTCACGGTCCCAAAGCAATATAATCCAACCAGAAATGGTTCTGTAATCGCCGGTGCCGATTCTCCTGTGCACTATAGTTCACATTAAACTAGGTCGAACTTGACGTTACTTCACCAAACTCTGACACTCTTACTATTCTATTCGCACATGTTCTAAACGCTCTATTTAGATGCAAGGTTGCTCACTTCACTGCACGTTGACTCGTGGTGAAGGTATTAAGGTTTAGGTAAGACTACTGCTGTTTACACCTGCGCCGTATTTATACCTAAGTGAATATCTAGTCCCAACCTGGTCACTTTGGTCCTGAATCACTACACTGCCAAAGGCATGTTCTAACATGCCCCAAACTCACCCACTGCACCTGTCTGAGTGCGAGACTGCCTGGAGCCTGGGGGCGCTGTCCAATAGGAGAGCGAATATTACTCTGGTCTGAACGCAGGTAAAGGGATATTCCGTGTATATATACAAATAATATACAAGGTATATCAAACGATACATATATATATTCAGTTTAATCTGGCCCTTCACAACAGCCGCCTCCTAATTAGTCCGCACCTAATTAGTTAAAAGGAAGACAGATTAATAGTCCTGTCAACTACTCAATGTCTGTTGTGGGGAGTAGGGCAATCTACAAAGTCAGTGGGTCATGATCGTCATCAGGGGAGTCAGGGAGCCTTGGCAACTCTATCAGCCTCGCCACGGGTCGGGTGTAGGTCCGTCCCTGGACAATAACTTCTGCCGCTCTGACCTTTCCGTCGGCACCAGTGATCACTTTGCTTACGCGGCCGGCCGGCCACGCAGCTCGAGGTAGTGACTGGTCTATGATCATAACGACTGTGTCCACTTTTAAGTTGTCCCTGTCCTTGACCCGCTTCTGACGGGCTGGAAGGGATGGTAGGGAGCTTAGGAGGAAGCGGGCCTGAGACTGGTTGATCTGTGCTTGGCTGTGTCTCCACATCCTCCGTCTGTTCCTCTTGTTCGGTCTGTACCCCGTCTGAGGAGGGGCCGGTTCCGGCCGCCCCATCAAGAAGTCATTTGGGGTGCTGGGTTCGAGGTCAGCTACGTCTCTTGGAGCGCAGCTGAGGGGGGTGGAGTTCAGAACTCCCTCTTCTTGGGCCCACGGTTCTCTCACAGGCCTCTCGTCTAATGTCAATAGCCTCTCAACGGGCTGTACGATAGAGTGGCCGGTGTCGCTCACCTTTGTGTGCAGGCAGCGTGTAAACGTGGGTTGACTGTCAAGTCCGTAGAGGGGGCCCTGGAGCGTCCACCCCAGTCGGGTCTGAACCGCGACTGGGCATCCTTTGGGTCCGATGTGGGCCGCCTCAATTGGGAGAATGAGGTCCGCGTGGTCGGAGCCTATGAGCAGGGTCGGTGTGGCGCCGTCGATAAGCGGTATAGGTAGTCTGCGTAGGTGCTCGTACTTCGCCATCAGCTGTGGGATGGGGTAGTTGTAGCTTGACAGGCCTATGTCGTGGCTGGTGAAGACGTTAGTGATGCTATACTGCTTCTCGGGCTGCTCGACCGCTGCTATCGTGAAGGAGACATTTTCACCCTTTATGGTCTTCCGGTCTCTTCTAATGGTACGGATTGTCATTGTTTCTTTGGCACCCCGCAGGCCCAACTGGGCTGCGGCGGAAGCGAGGAGGAGAGTCTTTTCAGACCCATCGTCTAGGACGGCGTAAGTGTCCAGGACCTTGTCCTCGTAACTCAGGAGCACTCTGACCACTTTGATGAGCACTCGGGGGCTCCCGCTATGCTGGTCTATGTGGAGCACTCCTGTTGGTGGGTTGCCTTGGATCTTCTGTAGTGGTGCCGACTCGCGGTAGTCCGAGTAGCACCGTGACTCCCAGTGTCTGCTGTAGCAGTCAGGACACCAGGGGGCGGTCCTATGGATCTTCTGTAGTGGTGCCACCGCCTCGGCCTGATACATCACCGTGACGGGCCCACTTTGGTTTCCTGGCGGACGCTTGTTGCTGTCGTGCAGGACCTCCAGGTGGGCGCCGTCGCACTTGCTGCATCTCTTCTTTAAACGGCACTCAGCTGCCATATGGCTGCGCGCGCAGCGGAAGCAGCGGCGGTTGGCTTTGATCCACTGACTCACCTCGTCAGCGGTCAGCTCCTTGAAAGTGTCACATTGAGACAGCCAATGTTCCTTTTCACAGTACTGGCATACAATCTTCCACTCCCCCTTGGTCGGGGGGGTGCTGTGGTTCTTGTGCTGCGGCACTGACTCGGCCTGGTGCATAACGGTCACTGACCGGCGGTTATCGTTGAACCTCCGCGGTCCATCTCTAGGGCTAGAGTCACTCCACACGAATGTGTCCAGTCGTAGACTGCTGACCTCCCTGGCGAGGAAATCAGCTAGGTCTAGGAGGGATGCTTCTGGGCCGTTGGGGTCGCGGTGGTCTCTCTGCCGCCGAAAACGCTCTTGGCGGGCTGGAGGGAGCTTCTCCAGTATTCGCAGCTGGGCACCGTATTAATATCTTGAAGACTAAATGTATTGTGCTGGGAACAAGGCACAGATTATCTACAAATCCAAAGCTTCATTTAAACTTGTGTAATTCGGCAGTTCAACAAGTTGAAAGTACTAAACTCCTTGGAGTGATGCTGGATTGCACTCTGTCTTGGTCTCAGCATATTAATTATATTGTTTTGAAAATGGGAAGAGCAATTGGTATTTCGAGGAAATGTGCTTTTGTTGCCCGTCCCCTTTTATGGCAGATAGTGCAACATTTAGTTTTATGTCATCTTGACTATTGCTCTGCGATGTGGTCATCTGCTGCCAGTGGTGACCTCAGGAAGCTCCAGGTGGTCCAGAACAGGGCAGCACGGTTGGTACTGGGCTGCTCACTAAGGTATAATGTGAGCACTATGCATGCATGCCTCTCTTGGCTTAACGTTGAAAATAGATTGTCTTTTAATATACTTGTGCTGTTCAAGTTGGTCATGATCAGTAAAACTCCTGTTTTTATACATAAACAGATTGTTTTTAGTAATACTGTGCATGCGCATTACACTGGAGGTTCCAGTTGTGGGCAGCTTGATTTGCCAGGTCCAACCAACCCTTTAAAGGAGATCTTTTATTTTTAGAGCATTAACTCTTTGGAATAACCTGCCTCAAAACCTCTGCTGCATTTACAGTAGATTCACGTTTTTAAATAATCTTAAATTGTATTTAACACTGTAAAGTTTTTTTTATTTTAATTTAAATTTTTTTTTGCTTGCATGTAATTTTAGCCATCTTAATTGTTAAGTTTCATTATGCATTGTGTGTTGAGTACTGACTTTTAATAATTTTGTTTTGCAATAATAATAGTTTTTGTATTTCTTTTTTGTGGACCCCAGGAAGACTAGCTGGTTGCTATGGCACCAGCTAATGGGGATCTGTAATAAAATCATAAAATCAAAAATCTAATAATTTAAAATCATCACGTTCACGGGTACTGACTCAATTGCATTTTCCAATGCCTTCTCTCTTTCCAAAGTCTCAACATAAAATTGCAACTAACCAGGCACAGAAATCACACAGAAGAAGGGAAGTTAAATGTGTATTTGAGAAGATCAGAGTAGGCTAATTGCATGATCCAAATGGATGTCATGCACTGAAACCGATATAAATAATTGCACTGGTAAATTTATTTATGAAAAACGTCTGAGGAAATTATGAATGTTTATCCTTTTTATCCTTTTCTTTCAAAATGTCATTAAGCACAAAAAAATCTATGGGCTGTAAATAATGTGCAAAAATGGCTGCATGAAAATAAAACATTTATTCTACACCAGCAAACGCTATAATAGGCAACACACACACACACACACACACACACACACGCGCTATTAGTCACTCACCCCTCTGCCAGTGGGTCTTGGACTTACTGACTGGCAGACCCCAGGTGGTGAGAGCAGGCAACTGCACCTCCTCATCCATCACCCTCAACATAGGGGCCCCCCAGGGCTGTGTTCTGAGTTCCCTCCTCTACTCCCTGTACACACACGACTGTGTGGCTCAGCGGAGTAGCAATACAATCATCAAATTTGCTGACGACACAGTGGTGGTGGGCCTGATCTCTGCCAACGACGAGAGGGCCTACCTGGAAGAGGTCAAGGTCCTGGCGGGATGGTGCCAGGAAAACAGCCTCTCCCTGAACGTCAGCAAAACAAAGGAGATGATTGTGGACTTCAGGAGGTCGGGGGTCAAGGACTACAGCCCCCTCAGCATCGACGCGGCACCGGTTGAGAGAGTCAACAGCTTTAAGTACCTCGGAGCCTACATATCCGAGGACTTGACATGGACCACACACATTGACAGTGTTGTGAAGAAGGCACGACAACGCCTCTACTTCCTCAGGCGCCTAAGGAAGTTCCAAGTCAGCCAGAAGATCCTTAAGAACTTCTACTCATGTACAATAGAGAGCATCTTGACCGGCAACATCACCTCCTGGTTTGGGAATAGCACTGCACAAGACCGAAGCAGACTACAAAGAGTGACACGTTCAGCCGAACGCACAATTGGAGGGGGGCTCCCCACCCTCCAGAACATTTACTACAAGCGTTGCAAGGGCAAGGCTAATAGAATCATTAAAGACTCCAGTCACCCGAACAACTGCCTCTTTGAACTGCTGCGGTCAGGCAAGCGATACCGGAGTCTCAAGGCGAGCACAGAAAGACTCAGAAGAAGCTTCTATCCCCAGGCCATCAGGCTGCTAAACGAACAATGAATGAACACTACACAACAACAACCACCAAACGCACATAGCACACACATCCACACGCACACACTCACTTTAAACAAACACACTGTAGCACCCACTCCACACACTTTATAGCACACACCCACTTTAAACAAACACACTGTAGCACCCACTCCCCACACTTTATATTTATGGATGAAGGATTGCACTACAACTCGTACACCTTACTGTAAATTGTACCTAAAATTGTACCTCATCCCATTTCTGCTTTGCACTAGATAGTACTGTACATTAGTACACTGCATAGTATTGTGTATTGTATATTATATGGTAACTCAGAACATTGTACATATGTCTATACCGAACACTGTGACCTCATTTTTCTTCTTCTAAATTCATGCTATATTATGTTATTATGTTATTTGATACTATCTTGTCTAGCACAGTCTCTGGAGCGTAACAGTAAGAAGCATTTCGTATGAAAGTATTCTGTACTTCTGTATGACAACTATTAAAGAACTTGAACTTCACTGTCCTTGGGTATAGGGGGAAAAAAACTCACTGCCAACCAGTCAAAAGGGTGACCTTGATTGACAAGGCTGCCTACTCCTCTGTCCTCCAGGTTGAGCTGCCTGAGGCATGTCTGCTCTGAACTGCCCACGTTCTGCAGTAACGCTGCTGATGTATATTAAACAACATAGGTCTTCATAAGTGTCAGTGTCTCAAAGGTCTGATGAAGACTAATACCTCCACTTTCCCCACCAGCCGAGCTTTCTCCCTTTTATTGGCGCGCAGTCGCTCTGAAAGAGGCGCAAGGACTCTGGAGACAACGGTGAAGTGAAAACAAATGGCTTCCGAATGCAAGGAAAAAAATATTCACAGGTTTCAAAAAGTGGACAGGATCAATATAAGGGCATAGTTTACAGTAGATTAAAATAGATTTGATTCAATCAAATGTATTGTCATTAAACAGCACAAGTACAATACAACAAATGTAACAGTAAAGTGCAATAGTGATATTGATACAATGTACAGGTGATTAAAACCTCTTCCACCCGCGGTCAGGTGGCGTAGCAGAGATTGCGTTCGTCACCAACACCGGAGACGCTGGATTCGCCTGTTCGAATCCAGCTCACAGCTCCGGCGTTGTCACCAGTTTGGCTGGCCGATCACACTAATACAATTGGCTGTATTAGAGGGTGGGAAAGCTGGCGGGGTGGGTCCGGGTCGTTGTAAACAGCGACTCATACAGTTCGGTCGGGGCGCCTGCTCAGCGCGGATAGGATCTAAGGGGGGTAGTGTGATCCTTCCACACGTTACACCCTCTCAGTGAGAGTCCGCGCTGCCAGGTGAAAAGAAGCGGTTGATTGGCTAGATGTGTGTCGGAGGAAGCACGTGATAGCCTCCACTCTCCCAGACCGACTGTGGGGGGTAAGTGCGCAGCGACCAGGAAGGGGATTGGGAATTGGCATAACGACTAACATTGGGATGGGAGAAAATCGGAGGAAAAAGGAGGGGGAAAAAGATAAAAAAATTAAAATAAAAACTCTTCCAATATTTTTTAGACTGTTGTATAAAAGTTGCGATTTTATTTCAAACATATTCAAGTATTAACATCATAAACATGTCACAGCAGCATGTCGAATGTATATTATCATCAATACGTTAGTTTAGCAATAGGTTAAAAGTGTCATTATAGATTAAACTTTTCGATTTGGTCAAGTCTATTCCGAGAGGGCGACCATTTTGGAAATGTTTAACCATGGGAATTGTAGTTTCTTTGCGGCCATTTTGTAAGAGACATTGCTAGCTGTCGATCAGCGTTGGAATTTTTCAAAACGACACTTCCTGTAAATTTCTATGGGGTTCAAGGTTCAAAGTTCTGTATGGATTATTTCAATAACTGTTAATATTCGGGATAATTCTACCACAAAAGGTAACGTTTTTGACAAATATTAAAACGCAGTTAGTTTCTCCTACCTATCTTTAGCATGTAGCAATAATTAGATCTGAAATTTGTTTCAAAATGGTTGCACTGTAGTGAAAATAAAAAAGTACAGTAGATTACAGTAGATTTCATTATCTGTTCTTATGCACGCCTCGTGATACTAAATCCAAATTGAACTCAGGCATTTGAAAGATAATATATGTATATATATATATATATATATATATATATATTAGAGCTGGGCCGTTAACGACGTTAACGTGCTGCGTTAACGCGATACTAGTATCGCGCGATAATATAATTAACGCATTAATCTAAAACATTTTTTTTTCTTTTTTTTACATTTTTTTTCCTTTATTTACCCAGGGTAGGTTCGCTGAGCACAAATGCTCTTTTTCAGGAACGCCCTGCTTCACATTCACACAGTTCCATTCACACCTGGGAGCTGCCCAGTACAACCACAGTTGACACCATTGGTCACTGAGCAACTCCATAGTTCAAGTTTGAAATGCTTCTTTCTGTTTTGCTCCTGAGAGTGTGCTAGATACTGTACTGTACGGTAATATAATTTATTTGTGTTAACTTCTGAATAAAACAACGTATTAAACACAAGTACATCTTATTGAACATTATTTTGATATTTCATTACCAATTATCATATCAAAACAGCTTTTTCAAACAGTCTGTAATGCATTTTGGAAACGGGAGATGGGCTCATGGTGTAATGGGCCACCTGGCCTGAGAAACATAAGGAGGAAAGAAAAAGTAAGGACTTATTTCTGGTCATTATTTGGGTAGAACCCACATATTTTGAATGCCTTCGGCAGTTATTATTATTATTTTTTTAGCCATTTTAATCTAGATTAATCTAGATTAAATCCAGGATTGCAGATAGATTAATCTAGATTAAAAAAATTAATCTATGCCCACCTCTAATATATATATGTGCGCGAATTGGCTATAATAAGGTCATTTATAAGCCTCCTATTCTATATTCTATAATAATATTTCAAATTGCATTGGTCCGGATGGGAGAATTCAGTACTGTATCTACAGAACCTTCTGTTTAATCATCTTCCCTTTATTAATTTCCTTAGATTTTTTGTACACATGATCTCAAGAACAGATATAGACATAGTATCTACAGATATGTAAAAGGATGCATGCAGGTATGTACAGATCATAGATATATATACGGTAAGAATAAATATATATATGTATATATACGGTATACAGCATTATTGTACATGATATCAGACAGAGTTATATGAGTTATATGCAAGGTGTCATGCAAGAGGGGGAAAAGAACGCTCTGAAGAATTAACACACAACATCCAGGGAAACGTGGAGTAGGACTGAGTAGCATGCAGCACTTTGTTAAATGAATGAATGAATGAATGAATGATTTTATTTCAGTATTTTTTTTTTTTTACAAAGCATTGTAGTAGAACCTGCAAGGGCCCACATGTTTTGCCCACCGGCAGGACGATTTGCCCACCGGCACTTTGGCGACCTCTAGTGGCTCGGTGTGCATATCTTTTAATACAATCTATATATCGAATTAAAGCCTCATTTGTTGCCTGTTGATAGCCCTTTCAGGTGACAAGATCCGCTCAGCGGTTCTCGAGTTGCATGCCGATATTTGAGGCTTGCGCAAAGTACACGATATTGCGCAAATACTACTCCCGACACTTGGGGCTCTACTTCCATCAATCATTTGGCAATCTCGAAAATGATTGGACAGGGTTGTAGCCAATGAGTGTGGATTTCTAATGATAGTGTAGTCTTTTACCAACCCACTTTCAGTTTTCCGCGATCTGATTGGCCACTGACGTTTCTCTCAGAGCCAATCGCGTTACGCCTAGTTCTATCACTGGTTAAGCTTGGCGACTCTATCAAAGTTGGTTAAGGTTATAGTTTGTCTTAGAGCAGGGCGATAGACCACCAGCCCTGATTCCAAACTCTAACCTTAACCAACTTCGAAAGAGTCGCCAAGCTTAACCAGTGATATAACTAGGCGTTAGCTAGCTAGCAGGCTGTTAGAGCCAGAACTAGGCGTAACGCGATTGGCTCTGAGAGAAACGTCAGTGGCCAATCAGATCGCGGAACCCGAACACGGAACTGAAAGTGCGTTAGTAAAAGACTACACGCCACCTGGGGATGTACGAATCAGGGATCTAGGTGAAAAAACGTTGAATGAATTGAAGTATATGAGAAAAGTGAGCTTTTCTTTTGTACACAGTTTACCATCACTCCTAATCACTCATTTCTGAACGGATCTTTATGAAATTTGGACATGTACTAAAAATGTTTAAGCCATACAAATTTATGGGGAAATACTACTTCTGGACTACTAACTACTACAGAAAAACTTGAGTAACAAGTTTTTCTACAACTCAAGTTCAGACCTATGTTACTCTATTTCAAGAGCACTAAAAGTGATCTTTCTTTATTGTATCAAAAAACGTAAGAATGTTATCTTTCAAAAGAGACCAGGCTTATGCATGTGCTATAAGTATAAAGTATAGTATTTTGCTTTGCAAAAAAGGTATGCAGTCCTCAAAAACTAAAACAAAAATACAGCACTTCTTGGGGTCTGTAGGGTAAGCACTTATTCCCTCCCCCCTGAACATTTATGGAGATGTGTGGGCCTTTTAAGTCAGTGATAAAAGTGTCTTTCAAGGATAAGTGAGCTCCTGCACTGATTATTATAGTTCAATATTCAATATTTGATCACCAAAAACCCCTAAAAACCATAAAAAGGGGGCCTCCCCCACCCGAAAAGGGCCCTTAAAAATCGGGCTTGCGCGCTGTGGGCGCTCGGTTACACCACACACAGGTATAGTGCCCTTTTCAGCCTTTGAACACCTGCCCCTCTAAAGTCCTGTGCACGTCCCTGCCTCCACACATGTGTACTTATATGTTTTTTCCACCAAATATGCTACGCGTGCTCGGTTAATATATACACACAAGTGTAGTGCCCTTTTCAGCCTTTGAGCACCTGCCCCTCTAAAGTCCTGTGCACGTCCCTGAGTAGTACTGTATGATCAAAAAACATGGATAAAAAAGTTAAACAGTGGGAAAGCGGAGCTGCTAAGTTAAAATCGAAACAGGAAAGGGATAGAAAGTGCGCGTTACTTCGGCAAAGCATACCGACTATCTTTTTTCACCCCGTCAGGTAAGGAGGAGGATAGCCCCCTGGCTAGCACTAGTAGTAGCAGCAACGTTAAAGAGGCTGAGCCAGGCGCCGCGGGCAGAGAGTACGAGAATGCTAACGTTATTATTATTGATGCTAGCGACAGAGAAGAGGCAGCGGCAGCCTCTAGTTCAGCCGGCCCACCACCACCAGTGGCTGCCACCTGTTTGTATACGCCCGCCGCATCTCCACAGCCCAGCCCCAACACCAACACGAATGACTCTGAGGCAGACCGCGATGATGACAGCCCGCCGCCGGCGGTGCTTGGACATGAAAACCAGGAGGATTGGTTGGACAATGTTACGGATCCAGCTTTTTTTTTTTTTTTAAGTGACATATACAAACGCCACTGTGCGTGTATGTGTGTGGGAGTGGGGGGGGGGGCTCCACAAGAATCTGGCCCAGGGGCCTCTGAATTCTTAATCTGGCCTTGCTTGTAGCTGAATTAACCAACTATTAACTAAAACGTTTTTTCTAAATGCAACAGTATACAATTTCACATTAAACCATACCATTGGTACCTTCTTCAGGTATCAGCTTATCCCGACTGGTTTTATAAACATATTATCAAACATCAATTATCAAGTTTCAAGTTTCTTTAATAGTTGTCATACAGAAGTACAGAATACTTTTATACAAAATGCTTCTTTCTGTTACGCTCCAGAGACTGTGCTAGACAAAAGATAAGTATAAAATAAAATAAAATAGTATAGCATGTAAAAATAGAAGTAAAAATAGAAGTCACGTACGTAGACAGTGTTCAGTATATACATATGTACAATGTTCGATGCAGAATAGAGTAACTGAGTTACCGTACAATATACAATATACTATGCAATATACTAATATACAATACTATATATTGCAAAGCAGAAATGGGATGAGGTACAATTTAGGTACAATTTACAGTAAGGTGTACTGAGGTATGGGTTGTAGTGCAAATCCTTTACCAATAAATATAAAGTGTGTCTAGGTGTTCTAAAGTGTGGAGAGTGGGTGCTGCAGTGTGTTGTTTGTTTAAAGTGAGTGTGTGCGTATGGATGTGTGTGTTGTGAGTGCATTTGATGGTTGTTGCATAGTGTTATTGTTCGTTGAGCAACCTAATGGCCTGGGGATGGAAGCTTCTTCTGAGTCTTTCTGTGCTTGCCATGAGACTCCGGTATCGCTTGCCTGACCGCAGCAGTTCAAAGAGGCAGTTGTTCGGGTGGCTGGAGTCCTTGATGATTCTCTTAGCCTTACCCCTGCACCGCTTGTTGTAAACAGTAGCGGCTCGTGGATGCTTCGCCACTAGGGGCGCTATACCAAACATTTTGCAAACAAGAAAAAAAAATCTAACCCCGACTAACCTTTCTGTCATGCACTTGTCCTAATAAACGAACCTACACTGTAACACGCAACACTTTGATGAACATTGTTACTCAGCTGAGTTATACCCTTCTTGCTGTCTTGTCGCACAGAACTTGTAAGTCGCTTTGGATAAAAGCGTCAGCTAAATGACTAAATGTAAATGTAAATGTAAATGTACAAGGCACGCATTGGCGAATATTATCACCATTGCCATCGATCAATATATGATCACAGTCAGTCAAATGCAACCACGTTTCCAATAGCCCAACACAAACACGCACAGTCTCTCTCTCTCTCTCTCTCTCTCTCTCTCTCTCTCTCTCTCTCTCTCTCTCTCTCTCTCTCGCTCTCGCTCTCGCTCTCTCGCTCTCTCTCTCTCTCTCTCTCTCTCTCTCTCTCTCTCTCTCTCTCTCTCTCTCTCTCTCTCTCTCTCTCAGATGATGTCAGATCCATTCAATAATAAACACATTTGTATATCTCGTCATTTTAAACAAGTTACCATTCATTGTCTGAGTGGTTATGCCCCACACGCGGCGAAATTAGAGAGAGAGAGAGAGAGAGAGAGAGAGAGAGAGAGAGAGAGAGAGAGAGAGAGAGAGAGAGAGAGAGAGAGAGAGAGCGAGAGCGAGAGAGAGAGAGAGAGAGAGAGAGAGAGAGAGAGAGAGAGAGAGAGAGAGAGAGAGAGAGAGAGAGAGAGAGAGAGAGAGAGAGAGAGAGAGAGAGAAAAAGATCGCGACTCACCAGCTTGTTGTTGTTAAATTGACAGCAGATCAGGCAGCAGGGCTTGATAAAGTATAATCCACTGCATTGTCCATTGTGCATGTCCCTCCAACTCACTTTGTTTAATTGAAACGTGGTGGGCTTGATAAAGTGTATAATCCGCTGTTGATGACTGTCCACTGTCCACCAGACTGCATCCGCCATATAGCTTGTTAGCTGTTAGCACCACAACAAGACAGTTTGTCCATTTCCGCGTCGAACAGACTGCAAACTACCTGGCGTTCTATCGCCATGCTCTAAGACAAACTCTAACCTTAACCAACTTTGAAAGAGTGCCTAAGCTTAACCGTCGAAAGAACTTGCAGTCACGCTCTAAATAGCTGCATCTCAGTCACAACAACACAACTCTCTCCCGAATAAGCTAGAATTGGAACATTAGAAAGTGGATTCGGCCAATCAAAGATTGTCTCCGCGAAATGCTGCTACGGAAAAAAAAACTGACGTCGGCCAATCAGAGAGCGTCTCCGCGAAATGCGGCTACAGAAATTCTTGAGGCTGCTGCCTAGACCGCTTCAAATCGCGCCCGGATTCCAACATAATAGTCATATTTCAACGCACAACGCGTTACGCACTGATTGGCTGCGACGGATACAGCGATCGAACAGTGACACGCACTCAGAGCGCTATCGCGTCTAGCCCGGGCCGAGAAATACAAAAAAATTAAAAAATTAAAAAAAAGTGAGTCACTTCCTGTTCAGGAAAACAAGTATTTTTATTTTATATAGTAACGTTATATTGTGCATTGGAAACACAAACATACTTAAAATGAGTAAATATTATTCATTTTAAACATGTTTATATTATTTATAGGGCTATAAAACAAAAAACTAAAAAATAATTGTTCTTGTTCTCTCATATAACCAGGGCAGGGCCTGAGGGGGGGCCGCGCCCTAGCGCCCCCCAGTGGCGGCCGCCACTGGTTGTAAATGTCTTAGAGAGTGGGAAGCCCCCCTCCAATTGTGCGTTCGGCTGAACGTGCCACTCTCTGTAGTCTGCTTCGGTCTTGTGCGGTGCTATTCCCAAACCAGGAGGTGATATTGCCAGTCAGGATGCTCTCTATTTGTCTATCAACAAACGAAAATGCTAATTTGCTGTTAGCTAACAGATAACTCAATATCCAATAAATGCGCCGTTTAGACGGGGTCGGCAGCTCCTGGTTGTATAACTTTTCTTTCAGGTTCTAAAAATATCTTAAAGGGGAACTCCAACATTTTGGGAAATTAGCTTATTTAACATCTTCCCTGGAGTTAGACAAGAAGATACATACCTTTTTTGTCTCTGTGCGTGCATTTTAGCTTTGGGAATAGACGCTCCATGCTAACGGAGCGTCTATTCCCAAAGCTAAAATGCACGCAAATGTGAGGAGAAGTTGGTGTCCCCACATAGACTCCAAGATATTGTGTATATACAAACATTTCAATTAAGCAATGCAAATTACGATTTGGCCCTCTGATCACACATGTGATCCAGATTTGGCGTGACACCCAGAAAGCATGCACTAACCGCCATAAATGGCACACGCATTCCCCACTATTCAATAACAATTTGCTCCTTATTGGACAACGACCCATTAGATACCCTAGATGGGAAGGGAAAGGCATCCATACATTGGGGGATATCTTCAATGACTCTGGTATCTGATCTTTTCAGGACCTATCCAACATTTTTGATCTTCCCGGAAACTCCTTTTTTCTTTTATTTACAAATGAGAGCAGCTCTGAAGGCTCATGGAGTTCCATGGGACGCTCCACTAGAGCGACACCGGTTTCATAAATTCTTTTATGACAGGGAGACATTGAGAGGCTTCGTCTCTGACTTTTATCGCCACTTACTTATGTCCTCATATAAGGACCTACCCCTAGATACGATTTGGAGAAAGGATATCCTTGAGTTGGATATAGATTTTGATTGGGATGCAGTCTGGGAAAATATTAGGCTATCATCACGCAACCCAGATCACCAACAGATTCATTTAAATTTTGTTCATAGGACTTATTTGACCCCCAGGCGATTGAACCTAATGGGTCTCAGACCTGACTCTCGATGTAACCTGTGTCCAAACGGTGCCATTGGAACATATATGCATATGTACTGGGAATGCCCTCCTGTTGAGATCTTCTGGGAAAATGTTACCTCTCAGTTATCAGAGATTTTCTCTCTGACCATACCGGCCTTGCCTTCTGTGTTATTGTTAAATGATGTTTCTCAATTGCCGACCTCTGTACATGTAAAGAGACTCATTTTGGCTGGCCTTACGGCTGCCAAAAAGTTGATTGCCTCACGCTGGATACAACCAGATAAGTTATGTCCGAAGGTATGGATTCTCACCTATCTTTATGTTATTTATTTGGAGATTTCCACTGCACGTGTCATACTGTAGGTGTTAATGAAGCCAATATCGCGGTCTGGTTGGCTGTGGTGGAAAAGCTAAAAGAACGCACATATTCATGTATGTTGGTGTATTTTTTTTATTTTTTTTTCATTCCTTGGGATCCTTGTATATTTTCTGACCCCCTTCTGATCTGGGTCTGGTGGTCGTGGGCTCGGACTGGGGGGGGCCGTGGTTCGGGGTCTCTGTGGGTCGAGGCACTAAAGAGGCGTGGTGCTTTGGCTCGCGGGGGGGCCGGGCTGTGGGTCCTCCGGGGTTATGGCTTGCGGCTGCCGGGCCTGGAGGTGGAGGGAGCTCGGGAAGCCAGTTTTTTTTATATATATTTTTATTTTGTTAATGTTTTATTTTCCTTATACTTTGTGACAACTTATTTTGACTAGTTATGTAAATGTATAATCTGTCTAATTTATTGTCTAATCACTGTTGTGTTAGTTCATGTTTTTGGATATCTTTTATGTATTATTGTTATTATTGTGTAATGTGTTGTGAGTTGTGTTGTTTCATGTTTGAAAAATGAAAAATAAAAAAGATTTGATAAAAAAAAAAGAAAACTCAAATGTAATTTCCCTGTTTTCGCCATGGGCGGCGCCATTTTAGATGGTTTACCAGAGAGGAGATCCGGTACAAGAATCTAGTTCGTTGGTTGACTTTTTTTATTACCTTGGATGCCATTTGCCTCTAGGATGGAACCTAGGTATGTAATTTCATCTTTCCTTGTGTAACGGAGGTACCGCATGTCTGTCCACAGTCACGAGGGACTTGTATAGTGAAGTGGCTGTGGACGTTAAGCGGTACTGCAAGTTAAACTCACTCCCCCTTAAAAGGCATCCAGACCCATTACTTAGAAGTGAATTCACCTGCGGGAGACCGGGGTTCAACTCCCACTCAGGGCGATCCCTTAACAGGGGTCGAATCGAAACACAATGCAGAGCGAGATCACACCGGTCACACTTATTTTTTCACCCACTGTAACTGAGAAGCCGTCGGTCTTGCTGAGTTTGTTATTTGACCCGAAGGAATGGACTCTGTTTTACCCAGGTGTAATGATAGTTTGTTTTCAGCGAGCCAGGTGCAGATTCTGCCGAGTTCAGAGCTGAGGGTTTTTTCAACCTGTAACTTGTTCTTGTCAGAGACCAGCAGGGCTGAGTCGTCCGCGAACAAGAACAAGTTACGGTCACAAGCTGACGACATGTCTCCTTGCATTTCATAGTGACAAGTTCTGCACAAATAACAATCTGTATAGTCAAAGTCATGGCTCCAAGAGGAGTTAACTATTAAAAAAGCATGTTTTTGAGTGGAGGGGACCTTTCAGGTTTCCTAAGATTCCACAGTATTTACTGTAGTGTCGCTGAGTATGGACAATCAGGGACATTGGGGTAATTGTGTTGAAACGGGCTGTAAATGCCATTTTCTCGACACAGTTAATGCTGAATTTAATGCGAAAAGCATCCCCAAGGCTAACAGGAATGATGGAGGCTGTACCACCGGGGAGACGATGTATTCTGTCATGTGCTGTGTCTGGAAAAATGTAAGATGTGTCCCAAGGCCTCTCCCCTGTTGTAAATCTGAAAGGAAGGGCTGTGCAGCCATTTGACCCTATGACTGGCCTGATAAGCAGGGTGGTGTGCACAGGCTGCGGTCTGGGGAATACAGCAGACACTGTATAAAGTTGATATAGTATTATATCTGAAACCAGATGTGAGGTCATCTCACTCTCGCACCGAGAGATACAGATGGAAGGTGTGAGCGTTCCATGCCATCCCGGCTGGAGTGTCCTTCGCCTTGGATGTCACACTGGCCATCTCATCTGTCATTGTAGAAACCACTGTCTAACGGCTCAATGAGAGGAGTGGAGCAGCATGTCTCCATCATGATGTGAAGTTTTTAAGATTTATAAAAATTATTCTGCCATTTTCTGCACAATTGAGGCCCGACACAAAGGTTGCACAATCGAGTTCACCCCTAAACCTGATTGTACACTTAAAGCGGACATATTATTTTTGGTTCACGGAAATGTCAAAAGAGTGAACAGGGAGAGAGCCCATTTACATGTCCTGTGCCTTGCAGAGGTGACTGGCTTGGGGTTTTGGACTTGACAGTGTCGGCCTGTCTCAGCTGGGTCTCCTCACGGGATGTCATTAAATTCCTGCTTCCAGCACCTGAGCCTTCTCTAGGCCTCTGGTCATGTCGCTCCCTGCCTCCCTGAGCCATAATGTGGATGTCCTCATTCTGTGCCCTGGCTCAAAATTAAAATCAAAAGTTTCTCCCAGGACCAGTCAATCTGTGCACTGTCTATGGAGGTCAGGCTGTAGTGTAGAGGATGGCCAAATAAGACAGCCTTTCCAGGATAGTGCAGAGCTTGCCCTAGATTGCACAGCTGCATATAGAGTAAGTGGCCATAATGATGGTTTTAGTACTGTAGTAATTATTATGAGCTACACACGTGTTATGTGTTTGTACAGCAGACCCACTGGGGTTGTAAAGAAATAACTGCTGCATTGTGATGCTTTGATATGAATGTGGGGTAACACTTTATAATAACACTCAGTTATAAGACCTTTATAAGGTATTTGTAGATAATGAACTAATCATGAACAAATCATTTATATACATTCGTAGATTATTATTAAATAATTTATAACTATATTTGTATAACATTTACAGATTAGTTCTACATTATTTATAACTCATTATCAACATTGTTTGTACTTGATTTGTTCATCATTAAATAATGTTGTTTAATGTGTAGTAACACATTTGTAGATGCTTTGAAAAATGGATATGAAAAAAACAACTATACTGTACCTCCATTTATTTGTTCATGTTCAACAAATGATTTGTTAAGACATTCATAAAACATCTATAAATCATTTGCAGATGCTATTGTGTGCCCTAATCTGAAGTGAAGCCTATTCATCATTAAGCTCGAGAGGCATACATCCGTGTCAACATTTTGCTGTTCGCTTGACACGATGATTGACATGATGTTTGCCATGATGATTGACATGATGTTTGACATTTCGATGGGCTCTCTGATTGGCTCACTGACCTCCCTACTAAGATGGCCTTGATTACATAATTCCACTACTACACATTTTTATTTGGCTGGATGCTAGGCCCCATTTCTTATACAGTATATGTAATAGGGCTGCCAATACATGTTATTTTTTTCAATTAATTTCAAAACCTTAATGCATTAAAAAAGAATTACGCAATTAATCGCATTACCCATCTTGACCCCGACCGCTTTCCATAGTGCCGACATCCAGCCACGGTGGCTGGTTTGTCTACGTTCCTGATAAGCGTGATAACTGACATGCAAACCAGGAGAATAATGAGTAACGAAGGTTATCCTATAACCCTAGTTATATGATTGGCGTAGCTGTCTGCTTCGCACTATCGGAATACACTCAGCACCTAATGCGCGGCAACTGAAAACGTATCACATGCACCTTTCATCTGCCCGACCACGCCCACCTCCGGCCAGCATATAGCCCAGGTGTGGTGATCAGCTCCCCCTTCTGAGTCTGAACTATAACGAAACACAGTCAAGGGTCCTCAGGGCTGCGTTAAAAGCAGACAGCTACGCCAATCATATAACTAGGGTTTAGGCTTGGGCGGTATGACGGTATTACGGTATACCAGGGTATTTAGAAATCCCGACGGTATTGAAAATCAATACCGTCCGTCACCGTCAAAATCACAGATGCGCTTCAGCTTCTATTACAGTGAAACAGAGTTTTGAGTGTAGTGCACACACGCGCCAGCAGAGGGCGAGACCAGGCGTCCTCACTAGTGGAGCGAGTGGGTCACAACGGTGTTCACGTTTTACGGTAATGTTGCGACAGTGCTGTGAAAATACCGTAAAGCGTTGTGACGAGAGTTGTTTCAAGTTTCTTTAATAGTTGTCATACAGAAGTACAGAATACTTTTATACAAAATGCTTCTTACTGTTACGCTCCAGAGACTGTGCAAGACAAGATAAGTATGAAATAAAATAACATAGTATAGCATGTAAATTAGAAGTAAAAAAAATGAGGTCACAGTGTTCAGTATAGACATATGTACAATGTTCGATGCAGAATAGACGTAACTGAGTTACCATATAATATACAATATACTATGCAGTGTACTAATATACAATACTATATAGTGCAAGGCAGAAATGGGTTGAGGTGCAATTTAGGTACAATTTACAGTAGGTGTACGAGTTGTAGTGCAAATCCTTTATCAATAAATATAAAGTGTTTGTGTGATCTAAAGTGTGGAGAGTGGGTGCTGCAGTGTGTTTGTTTAAGTGAGTGTGTGCGTGTGTGTGCTGTGTGCATTTGATGGTTGTTGCATAGTGTTTATTGTTCGTTGAGCAGCCTGATGGCCTGGGGATAGAAGCTTCTTCTGAGTCTTTCTGTGCTCGCCTTAAGACTCCGGTATCGCTTGCCTGACCGCAGCAGTTCAAAGAGGCAGTTGTTCGGGTGGCTGGAGTCCTTGATGATTATCTTAGCCTTCCCCCTGCACCGCTTGTTGTAAATGTTCTGGAGGGTGGGAAGCCCCCCTCCAATTGTGCGTTCGGCTGAACGTGTCACTCTTTGTAGTCTGCTACGGTCTTGTGCAGTGCTATTCCCAAACCAGGAGGTGATGTTTCCTGTCAGGATGCTCTCTATTGTACATGAATAGAAGTTCCTAAGGATCTTCTGACTGACTTGGAACTTCCTTAGGCGCCTGAGGAAGTAGAGGCGGTGTCGTGCCTTCTTCACAACACTGTCAATGTGTGTGGTCCATGTCAAGTCCTCGGATATGTGGGCTCCGAGGTACTTGAAACTGTTCACTCTCTCAACCGGTGCCCCGTCGATGCTGAGGGGGCTGTAGTCCTTGACCCCCGACCTCCTGAAGTCCACAATCATCTCTTTTGTTTTGCTGACGTTCAGGGAGAGGCAATTCTCCTGACACCACTGTGACAGATTCTCTACCTCTTCCAGGTAGGCCCTCTCGTCGTTGGCAGAGATCAGGCCCACCAATACTGTGTCATCAGCAAATTTGATGATTGTGTTGTTGTTCCGCTGTGCCACGCAGTCATGTGTGTACAGGGAGTAGAGGAGGGGGCTCAGAACACAGCCCTGGGGGGCCCCTATGTTGAGCGTGATGGATGAGGAGGTGCAGTTGCCTGCTCTTACCACCTGGGGTCTGCCCGTCAGGAAGTCCAAGACCCACTGGCAGAGGTCATAGTTCAAGCACAGGTCCCTGAGCTTGGCTATGAGTTTGGAGGGGACTATGGTGTTGAATGCTGAGCTGTAGTCGATGAACAGCATTCTCACATAGTTCCCCTGCCTCTTGTCCAGGTGTGATGCTGCTGTGTGCAGCACATGGGCTATGGAGTCCTCCGTGGACCTGTTGGGGCGATATGCAAATTGCAGGGGGTCCAGGTTGATGGGGAGGGAGGAACAGATGTAGCCCTTCACTAGCTTCTCAAAGCACTTCATGGCTATGGAGGTGAGGGCTACAGGGCGGTAGTCGTTGAGGCAAGCGGGCGTAGATTTTTTTGGGTACAGGGATGATGGTGGACTTCTTCAGACAGGTGTTGGTGTGTGTTGTTGTGGTGGCGCACTGGTGGAGCAAGCAAATAATCTGTCTCTTATTATATGTGAACTAAAGAGTACAAGGTTTACACAACAGCCCCCACCCGCCTTTTTATTGTATTTGTACCGTCCTGTACTATCCGCTGTCAGCTGTTTATCTCTCTCTGTGAGCTACTGAGCTTGATTAACTAGCGTTAGCTCACGTTAACTAGCATTAGCTCTGCGGCTAATCTTAGATTACCCTGAACTAAATCAATGACTAGGTTATAAAGCATTCGAGTAGTTTTCACTGCACATAGAAGTAGCCAAACAACAGGAGCATTTCGGGAGCATATGACCAAAACCCAGGCAATTTCGAGCCCTTAACGAATCAAATAGTCTGCCATGGCTAGGCTAGATGCTAACGCAGTAACGCTAACGGTGCAGGCTTCTGACTGAGAGCTGACGATGATTTGTTTACTTGGTAACACGGGTTCCCCCCCCCCCCCCGCTGATGAAAATGAAAGTCATACCGTCAAATACCGTACACCGGGGTATTATGTAATAAAGGTATGACGGTGTGAAAAAAAGGATACCGCCCAAGCCTACTAGGGTTATAGGATAACCTTCGTTATATTTCATTGGCTACGCTGTCTGCTTCGCACTATGGGACAACGGGTGAGTAGATCATGCGAAAATCCGCAGTCTACCTCAACATGCAGCGCGCCAGCCGCCCGGCAGCGGGATGCAGAGGGGTTCCAGCTCCAAGAGCCGCACCCCAAAACGCACAAGGTGAGTAGATCATGCGAAAATCCGCAGTCTACCTCACCATGCACCCTGCCAGCCGCCCGGCAGTGGGATGCAGAGGGGGTTCCAGCTCCAAGAGCCGCACCTTTCCTTTACGGAGGCGAGGCCCCCTGGTCATGGCCGCGAGACAGAACCCCCCCGAAGGTACCGATGAGGACCAAAGGACCTCACCCGGATTTACGACAGCGCCCTACCCCCCCCCCCCTCCCCCAGGGCCACCGTGCTCCCTAACGAGCCGAGTGCCGAGAGAGGGAGTGCGCACGTGCTTGACCGACGAGCCACAGAGGGTTGACGGCAAGCTTGCCCCACCCATCCCCACACCGGAAGCTCTGGCCAGGCCTGCCGAGGCAGCTGCCAGTGAGCCTCCTGGAATGCTGGGGCCCACAGGTGACCAGTACAGCAGAGCATGGCTGACACTAGGATAAGACCGACCCCGCCCGGCGCAGCCAGGATGAGTCCTGTGTCCCCTAACACAGCCGCCCCCGTAAAGCAGACAGGGGGTGTACGTTTCGGCTGTAAGTCACAGAGGCGCTAGAGGGACTAACCGCCCGAGAGCAGCATTCCACTGGCCCACCCATAGGGGGCCCCCCGCTGTGACCACCGAATGACAAGTAGGGCCACTCTGTGTGGGCAGACGTCACCCCCCTTTGCAGCAGTAAGGGGGGCTGTCTAACAGCCCATACCGAGGATGGGAAGCTTCACCATGCCTCCTCCTAAAATCAACCGATCGGGAGACACGTGTGGCACGGGTCTGAACCTCCCCCCTCCCGTTTCACAGAAACGGGGGCAGACCCTAAAACTAGTTCCCATTGCTGGGACTGGAAAATCGACCTATTTTGCCAACAAAATTCTGAATGAAACCGATTTTGTCTGGTCGTCGTGGCTGTGGCACCTGCTTTATCACAGCAGAGCCAGAAACAGCGCGAGACAAAAAGAGCCTTGAATAAGAAACTCGAACCGGGGAAGTGCACACGCAACTCCCCTGGTGGTCGCTAACGCCAGAGCCAGCGACATATATGTATATATATATGTACGACGACAGGGAATTGTGGTTTTGGACATATATGTATGTATGTATATATATATATATATATATATATATATATAAATATATATATATATATATATATATATATATATATATATATACCGTCACTGTCACATATACATATTGAAATGTTTCTCGTATGTCCACACTCCCCACTCGTGTTATGTAATAGCACGACGACAGGGAATTGTGGTTTTGGACATATATGTATTAAACTAGATAAGACTCGTGCACATCTGGTTGGACCCCGACTGGAGGTGCAGGTCAGCGCAAGAGAGATAAATAAACTAAAAGGAGAAAACTTTCAAGGGAAAGAAGGGACCGCACACTCCACAGGACTCGTTTTTGCTTATTTATTGTTGCACGCGTTTCGCTATCGCTTCCTCAGGTGCTATGCATAGGCTCCTACCTTATGCCCTAAACCTAACTAACCTTACTGTAACTCATATGCCCTAACTCTAACTAAACTACACTGTTTAACACATATATGCTATAGCCTTTCAATAAAACTCTGACATATGCTATAGTCTTAAGCCTCGAACTCATCGCTATAGCCTTTCAATAAAACTCCTCCAACCCATACGCTATAGACTTAGTATCTTCTGTTCAGGCGGCCCTCAGTGAAAGACATGGTCTGGTGCTACTTTATAATCTGTGCATAAAAGCTCTTCAAATTAATTTGGAAATAAATACACATCACCTAGTTTATGACGGCTTCAATTTAGAGTTCGCTGGATTGGCGTGGAGTCGATCCAAGTCTGCTCTAGGTCAGCTGGTCTCCCGTCCCTTGAAATGTCGGGGTTTGGAGAAGAAACAGTGGTTCCTGGTTGCGATCCCACAGCTTTCCTCGGAGCGTCCTTGGACCGTTCTCTCAGCAATCCGGGTCACGGCACCATCTGTTGTGGAATAAAAAGTCATCATAAACCCTTGAAATGCATGAAATAAATATGGCTTTGGATACAGAGTCATTCACAGTCAAAAGTGATTTATTTATCATATTCTGCAGAATACAAAATGGTGACAAGTCAAAGCAGAGCACACAAAATGCTCTACCCGAGTTGCACACTTGAATGAACATTTGAATACAGTTTATATAGGGTAAAAGTGGGCATGGTAACATGATAGTGTTTTGATCCAATCACATAGATGACAGCGGTTGTCATCCAATCCAATACATGCACATTTAAAGAAGTCCCATCCGAGGAGAGCAGTGGTGTAATGTTTACACAGGGCCAGTACAGGGGGGGTACAAGTGTGTCATGTCATCTTGAGGTCATGATGACAAGAGCAGTGATAAATAGTGGTATGATTCTGAGGATGTGCAGACAGGGTCTATAGAAATTGCTGGGGGCACATGATAATACAAAGGTGGGGGTAATAGTTGGGGGCAGTTAGCTTGTGTACGATTTGGGGCCAGTCAGCTTGTGCAAACAATGGCTTGTTTGCATAAGCGAACCTTTGCACTAGTTCCTTAAGGGACAGATACAGTGTTTATGGTCTGAAATGTAATATATCTAATTGTGAATTTTGTACATTTAAAATGAGATATCATACATAAATAATTTTCCCTTACATTACACAACTCAAAGAAGCTCTTATAGAATTCCTACGGGAGAATGCAAACTCGGTGCAAGACCCCAGAATAATATGGATGTCGGTAAAGGGTATGATCAAGGATTTCACTCATAGATTTTCCTCCAAAATGCGCAAGAATCAATGCACAAAACTGTCTGAACTGGAAACGCTTTACTCAACGTTATTTAATTCTTTAAAATACAACAACTCAACTAGACTAGAAAATCAAGTTAACGTACTAAAAACAGAGATCAATGCCATATACAGACAACAATCGGAAATGCAAATACGCAGCACAAGACAACAGCAGTACTCCCAAGGTTCTAAACCTAGTCACCTATTAGCCATGCGATTAAGAATTAATGCAAAATTTGCAGATATAACTACCATTAGAGCACAACAAGTACTTGAAACAGACCCCAAAATAATAAACGATACATTCAAAGAATTCTACTCCGACTTATATAAATCAGAAACGACCTTCGATCAAAACAAAATGGACACATATCTTAATCAAATTATTCTCCCTAAACTTTCAGAGGATGACGCTAAACAGTTAGAAACACCGATCACACTAGAGGAACTCAAGAAGGCCATATCCGAAATGCAAAATGGTAAGGCTCCTGGAAGAGACGGTATCCCATCAGAAATGTGCCTTTCTTGTTGGGACATAATTGGACCCTTATTACTAAATATGATCTTATACTCAGTCAAGGAGGGGAACTTCCATAAAAACGACAATATTGCACTCATTTCAGTCCTTCTCAAAAAAGACAAAGACCCCACCGAGTGCGGTAGTTACAGACCCTTAAGCGTCCTCGGAACCGATGTCAAACTGTACTCTAAGGTATTAGCCATCAGATTACAAAAGCATATGACGTCTTTAGTTCATCCGGACCAAACTGGCTTCATAAGAGGTCGCCTGATCACTGATAACATAAGACGAATACTGCACGTACTAGATGCAGACAAGGACGACACCATACCTAAGGCGATGCTGTCCCTGGATGCTATGAAAGCCTTTGACAGGCTGGAATGGTCGTATCTATGGGCAGTATTAGAAAGGATGGGGTTAGGAAAAGGATTCATTGATATGATTAAAGTATTATACAAAGACCCATCGGCCATGATTACAACAGGTACATTCATCTCCAAAATCTTTCCGGTATCACGCTCAGCCAGACAGGGTTGCCCTCTAAGTCCCGGACTATTCAATCTATCATTAGAGCCTTTAGCACAATATATAAGACAATCCCAATCCATAGAACCAATCGTAATCAAGGGCACACAACATAAAATTAGTTTATATGCGGACAACGTAATATTGTTCATGCAAAGCCCCAACACCACATTGCCTCATCTACTCAAGTTGATTGAGAACTTTGGTGATTTATCGGGATTTAAAATAAATTGGCCGAAGTCGGCTTTCCTTCCACTTAACACCCCTGCAAAAAAAGATACAACCCTCCCAGGTGAGATACCTATGGTAAAACATTTTAGATGCTTGGGTGTGGAAATATTTCCCACCATAAGACAAACGGTGAAGCACAATTACACAAAAATACAAAACAAAATCAAAGACGACCTGGACAGGTGGGCAAAACTTAAAAACTCAGTACAGGCAAGGGTATCAATAGTTAAGATGGATGTACTACCTAGAATCAACTTCTTCAGTTCAATGCTACCGTTACCCCCTCCAGAGGGTTACTGGAAAAGATTACACTCCTCCACATACAAATTTATTCGGAATAACAAACCACCACGTATAAAAAGATCCACCGCACAGAGAAATAAAGCAGACGGTGGTATGGCAGTTCCAGATTTTTTCCAATATTTTAAGGCGTACACATTAAGACCATTGACAATATGGTTTGATCCCCAAGCATTAGTATCCTGGAGAAAATTGGAAGAAAACATAGTAGCCCCACATAGACTGAAGGACATAGCACACACTAAACTACCAATCAAGCACTGTGAGCGGAAATTTTGCCCCATAATTACCCATGCGATCCGGATATGGCGTGAAACACAAAAAAAATATCCTAACCCACAAAAATGGCACAATCATCACCTTATTCAATAACAATGCACTCTTAATTGAAAAACGACCTATAAGATTCCCTATATGGGAAGAGCAAGGCATACACTCATTAGGGGATGTTTTTAACAACCAGGGTTTTTGTAGAAATATGCACAAAATTTAATCTCACCGAGTCCACATGGCTTTTTTACATACAGTTACGGCTATGTTTGAAGTCTCACGGTGTTCCATTAGACATACCAGTTGAACACCACAGATACCACAAATTATTCTATGAAAGAGAGACATCGAGAGGTTTTGTATCAGGTTTTTATTATCAATTACTAACGTCCTCGTATGAAACCCTCCAACTAGACTCTGTCTGGAGGAGGGATATACCAGACCTGGAAAGTGACTTTGATTGGCAAGGAGCATGGGCAAATGTCCGTCTTACATCAAGGAACCCGGACCATCAACAAATCAATCTTAACTATATTCACAGGACATACTTGACTCATATAAGACTGAACAGAATGGGTCTTAAACAAGACTCAAAATGCTCCCAATGTACAAATGGAGACGAAGGGACATTTATGCACATGTATTGGGACTGCCCACCAGTTAAGGCATTCTGGAAAGATGTGACCCATCAATTATCAAAACTCGTATCTTGGAATATACCAGTACACCCCTCTGTATTACTATTGAATGATGTTTTTGAGTTTGCAGTAAATCCACAGCTAAAGAGATTGGTTTTATCGGGTATCACAGTAGCTAAAAAGCTGATTGCATCACGCTGGTTTCAACCGGAAAAAATGTGCCGGAAGGTTTGGTTTCTTACATATCTCGATGTGATTTATCAAGAAATATCTACAGCAAGAATTCTGGGTCTCAACGAATCTAAAATGTCAATGTGGTTAGAAGTGGTGGAGAGAATAAAAGCTAGCTTATAATGGTAGTGTCTGGTTAGGAGTGAGGGATAATGGAGGTACTATCCAAGGAGGGGTCCGGGAGGGGGGGGTTCGAGCTGGAGCATATGTGTGTAGGGTTTTAGATAATAGGTATTAGGGGTATATCCTGTATAAGACATTGGTATAATTGGTAATTTCGTTGGATATACACTCATGTATACGGTAAAATATTATTATATATTTTTTTTGTTTTCTGTTTCTGTACTTGCATGTCATTTTAGCCACATTAATTGTTAGTTTCATTATGCATTGTGTGTTGAGTACTGACTTTTAATAATTTTGTTTTGCAATAATAAAAAAAATAAAAATAAAAATAAAGGAGATATGGGAGAAGGAATGTAATATGTCAATCTCAGGGGATGTCTGGGATTGATTAAGCATACAACAATGGGAAACAACATGTTCCAATAACTGGAGGGAATTCGGATGGAAGAACCTACAACCTAGTAAGGTTTTTTATCACCCCACGGCAGAAAAGACATCAGGGGCCGGTGCGGGATGCTGGAGATCCTGTGGACTGAACAAAGCTAACCATTTACATATATTCTGGGAATGCCAGACCTTGGCACCATATTGTCAAGAGATTCACAGGAACCTAGAAGCCATTTTTGAGACTGACATCCCCTTTGATTTCGACACCCATACCTAGGAAACATCCCCTTCGGAAAATGGGATTTTAATTATAATAAATTGATTATGATGCTTCTGATAGCAAGCAAGAAAGCCATCACAAGAAGATGGTTAAAACCAGAGGCACCCACAGTAGACGATTGGATAGATGTAATTCATGATATATGCATAATGGAAAATATGTCATTTTCAATTAGAGTCCAACTAGACAAATTCTACCGGATCTGGACGAAATGGACAGAATGTCAAGCATGAAAGATCAGACTTTAATTGAAATGTTAAAAGAATAGACGAGAAATGTACTTTTTGCACGATAAACTAGGAATTATATATTTACCGTGTTACAAGAGACGAAATCCCCCCAAGTTCAGACGCTAGCTTGTTTATTTAACCTTATTTTATTTAATATTATTTCATTTTATGTGTTTTATTTTCCATTTTTATTTCTTTAACTCCCAACCCCAAAAAACTAAAAACCTTGGGTCAAAGGAAAGGAATCGAAGCACATTCTCACATTCCACAAACAAGGAAAGAATGGATGACCATTCCCACTCTTCACATACAAGAAGGAAGTGAAGGAAAAAAGACATGTTGGTACAGAAGAGGGACTGTTCTATTGTTAAAAAAAAGTGAATGTTGTAAAACTGTTGTTGTCCCAGAGACCATTGTCCCTTACCTGTTAAGCCTTAAGGTCCCCCTATACGACCCCCTGCTTTTCTTTATCATAAATCGATCAATAAAGACTGTATTAGATCCCCAATGATCATATCATGGGGTATCATTGGAAAGCCACACTCATTGGCTACAACCCTGTGCAAAGATTTTCGAGATCCCCAAATGATTGACGGAACTAGAGCCCCGGGAGTCGGGGTGGTAATGTGTACTTTTGCGTACTTTGGGGCACGCCTCACATTTTGATTTGATTTGATTTGATTTTATTAGGGATCCCCATTAGCTGGTGCGATAGCAACCAGCTAGTCTTCCTGGGGTCCACACACAAAAAAACATAAACAATCACCATTGCAAAAAAACAAAATTATTAAAAGTCAGTACACACAATGCATAATGAACCTACCGTAACAATTAATATAGCTAAAATTACATTAGTGTAAAACAAAAACAAAAAACCACTTTACATTGTTAAAAACAATTTAAAAACAATTTAAGATTCTTTTTAAAAGTGAATCTACTGTAAATGCAGCAGAGGTTCCGAGGCAGGCCATTCCACAGAGTTAATGCTCTAAAAATAAAAGATCTCCCCAGAGCGCTGGTTCTAGGACCTGGCAATTCAAGCTGCCCACTACTGGAACCTCTAGTGTAATGCTTGTGCACAGTATTACTAAAAACAATCTGATTATGTATAAAAACAGGAGTCTTACTGCTCATGACCAACTTGAACAGCACAAGTATATTAAAAGACAATCTATTTTCAACGTTAAGCCAAGAGAGGCGGGCATGCATACGGCTCACATTAGACCTTAGTGAGCAGCCCAGTACCAACCGTGCTGCCCTGTTCTGGACCACCTGGAGCTTCCTGAGGTCACCACTGGCAGCAGATGACCACATCGCAGAGCAATAGTCAAGATGACATAAAACTAAACTTTGCACTATCTGACATAAAAGGGGACGGGCAACAAAAGAAGCACATTTCCTGGAAATACCAATTGCTCTTCCCATTTTTAAAACAATATAATTAATATGCTGAGACCAAGACAGAGTGCAATCCAGCATCACTCCAAGGAGTTTAGTACTTTCAACTTGTTGAACTGCTGAATTACACAAGTTTAAATGAAGCTTTGGATTTGTAGATAACCTGTGCCTTGTTCCCAGCACAATACATTTAGTCTTGGAGATATTAAGGACAAGTCTATTACATACTACCCAGTCATGCACAACTTTAAGTTCTCTACTCAAAACTTCATTAAGTACATTGCATGATGGTGCCGCGTAATACAATGTTGAATCATCTGCATAAAGAACTGTTGTAGCACATTTGGTAGCCCAAGATAGGTCATTCGTAAATACAGAGAAGAGCAAATGTCCTAGGCAACTTCCTTGCGGCACGCCACACTCTAGACCTCTGCTACTGGACAGGCTGCCATTTAGATACACCTTCTGTGATCTAGAGGACAAATAACTTAGTATCCACTTTAAAGCAGAAGAGTTAAAACCATAACATTTAAGTTTATCAACCAGTAGAGAATGGTCCAGCACATCAAATGCAGCACTAAAATCTAACAGCACAGCTCCCACCAACATAGAGTTATCTATAGCTTTAAGCCAGTCATCAGTCATCTGTATCAAGGCAGTAGAAGTAGAGTGACCAGCTCTATAGGCATGTTGAGAATCTGTTGCAAGCTTGTTTGAAACAAAATACTCTTGAATTTGTGAATGCACCAACTTTTCCATGATTTTGCTCAAGACAGGTAAAATACTTATAGGTCTAGAATTTCCCTCATTAAAAGCAGATTTGGTATCCTTAGGTAAAGGAATATCGGCATGCAACTCGAGAACCGCTGAATGGATTTTGTCACCTGAAAGGGCAATCGACAGGCAACAAATAGGGATTTAATTATATCTATACATTGTATTAAAAGAAATGCACACCCGAGCCACTAGAGATCGGCAAATAATCGTCCACATGTGGGCCCTTGGATGTTAAGAGGTTAATGTTTAAAAAAAAAATTTATAAAGAGTTGAGTAAAGACCATAACCCTATCAAAAACAGTAGTCAAAGTGTATATTTTCATTTTACCGATGTTTTATATGATTTATCGGAAATACGAATTTATCGGAAAATGCTAATTATCGTAAAAACCGCAAGGAAATGACTAAATCCAGATTCAACCCTGCCATTGGAAAGAGGAGCATTTTCCCTATCCATAGATGTATGATTTGGCCATAATAAGGTCAAGGTCAAGTTCAAGGTCAAATATGAATTTATAATTAAAATCGATTAGCATTAATTACTGTATCTACAAATCCTTCTGTTTAATCATCTTCCCTTTATTCATTTGCTTAGATTTTTTTACACATGATCTCAATAAGGTGGTGAATGAGCTCAGTGAGCATTTTCTCCTACCCGTATAAATTCTTTATCAAAGATGCAAAAATCATAAATCATAATTTATATTCTCCTTTTCTTCATTACAATTTACTCAAGCCTAGTAACAGACACAATATTTCTGACACTGTAAATACATACCCCCAGGTCCCTAGATGTTCCTAGATACCAAGAACATGCTAATTGTCCTGGCAGAAGTGGAGCAATCTCCCATTTACTTAGGCATGTACCTTTAGGCGAAAATGGTCTACAGATTAACAGGTTAAAAAAAAAAGGACCATTTTGGTTGTTAAATGTTTTCAAATGTGTTGCCAAGAGTAAAGACCCTGTCAAAACAGCAGTCAATGTGTATATTTTCAGCACTACGTTTGTTTACTAATGATTTTATGTGTTATTAGTGAAATATGAGTTTATAGAAATCTCAGCGCATTGAGTCGGAAACTGGCGCATATTGACGCAAGGAAATGGCGCAGCCAAAAGTGAGTCTAGTCTTTTGAAAGAAGAGAAAAACTACACTACCCAACTCACGCCAGCCCATGTCAAACATTGAGCCGTCTGACGTGAAATAATTTTTTAGCGTTATTTTCAGGGGTCATATATCATGGGTCGAACAAACCTGAACTTTATTGCCATAAAATAGAACAGAGGTAGTTTCTTTACCTTTCTGTGAACGTGGCTCAATCAGATGAAAAATGGCGGAGCTATTTACAATACAAAAAAGTAACTGTACTTACATTCACAGTTTTTGCTGCCCTGTCAGGGACACCTGGTGGTACTAAATCCAGATTGAACTCTGCCATTGGAAAGAGATTTGGCCCAATCCACAGATGTGTGAATTGGCCATAATAAGGTCATTTATAGGCCTGATATTCTATATTCATATTTCAAATTGCATGTGTCCAGATGGCAAAATTCAGTACTGTATCTACAAACCCCCTGTAAATCATCTACCCTTTTCTTAGAAAACTGTGTTTTTGGTGTTTATCAGGCTTCATCTGCCCTTCTGTGAAGTCTTCTGCGTTGTGTTATTTGTTGATGATGAGGCAATCGTTAGTGGAATTCAGTCCTCCCACGCACTGGCTGTTACACTGTTTCCCCCCGTTAATGCATCCGGACAAAATAATGTAACTGGAGTCGTCGTCTCTTTAGCAAAAAGGATGTTTATTTTCCATAAACATAGCATCTCGTACAGAATGAAAGTCTTTGATGGTATAAGAAACTAGATTCTATCTTTGTCGATCGCTTTGGTGGTTCTGCAGCCGTTGTTAGCCTGTAGCTATCTCTGTCTACCGCGTGGTCTTTTCCCATCCCCCTCCCAACCCTCGCTCAGAGAGCTGCGAGCTCAGCTCTCGGTGTGGTTCGTCTCGCTGTCAAAACCCGTCTGCTCTGCACTACCGGAAGACTCACAGCTTAAAGTCTAATTAGCCTCTTAGCAAGCGCCCCCAAAATTGGCCATTTTAGTTTTAGTTTTTTAGAACTGCATACTTTTTTTGCAAACCAAAACTACATACTTTATACTTATAGCACATGCATGAGCCTGCTCTCTTTTGAATGATGACATTCGGAAGTTTCACTTTTAGTGCTAACATAATAGAGTAACATAGGTCTGAACTTGAGTTGTAGAAAAACTTGTTACTCAAGTTTTTCTGTAGTAGTTAGTAGTCCAGAGGTAGTATTTCCACAGAAGGTGGTATGGCTTACAAAGCCATAGCCTGAAGCCTTATGTAGTACATATCCAAATTTCATAAAGATCCATTCAGAAATGAGTGATTAGGAGTGATTTTGGTAAACTGTGTACAAAGAAAAACTCAGTTTTCTCATATACTTCAATTCATTGAGAGTGTCCTTACCAGCTCAATCACTGTCTGGTATGGAAACTGCACTGCTAAGGACAGGAAGGCACTCCAGCGAGTGATTAAAACTGCTCAGTACATCTCTGGAGCAGCCTTCCCCTCACTGCAGGACATTTACTCTACCAGGGCCACCAGGAGAGCACACAACATCATTAAGGACAGTGCACACCCCCAACACAGACTCTTCAACCTCCTGCCATCAGGCAGGCGATATAGGAGTCTGAAAGCCAGAACTACGAGACTGACAAACAGTTTCTACCCACAGGCCATCAGACTCTTGAATGCCTAGCCCCCCCCCCCCCCCCCCCTCCACACACACCTTCTACTATGAACTACTGTATGAGTCACTAAAGACACTTTTAACTGCTGCTATGACCCACTGTCACCTCCATGGAACGTGCAATTGTAACTCACTGTGCCTTGTTGTATTGTATATATATATTGTATCTATTTTTATTATATCTTATTTTCTAGCACTCACTTGTATTTAAATATGTTTAAGTTAAGTACTGTGTGATTTTTTTGTGAAGGGTGGACTAGCAAAGTAAGATTTTCATTGTATGGCAAACTGTCGTTTTAACTGTGCATATGACAATAAACAATCTTGAATCTTGAATCTTGAATTTGGCTTCCTGTTAAAGAATTTAGTTGTTCACCTAGATCTCTGATTCATACATCCCCACATGGGGTATCATTGGAAGCCACACTCATTGGCTACAACGATCCACAATCATTTTCGAGATCGGATCTAGATTGACGGAACTACTGCAGCCTGAGTCGGGAGTGGTATTTTGCGCAATACCGTGTACTTTGCACAAGCCTCAAATACCGGCATGTAACTCGAGAACAATATATATTGTATTACAAAATATGCACACCCGAGCCACTAGGGGTCGCCAAAGTGCCTGTTGCAAAAAGTCTGAAAAACGTCCCTGATATGGGCTGAAGAGGAGTCTCTCTCTCGTAATGTTTCTAACGTTGTTTTGACCAACATAGTCCCCCTAGACACCCGTCAACGGCTTCTGACCCATATATACACGTATCCTCACTAGCCCTCTCGGCTATCTCTTACTGAATGTTGACGTTTCCCTGACTCTGTGGGTGACCTTGGCTCTCTGTCACTTCCCCCACAGGCCCTGCTACAGAGAAATGTCTGAGAGTTAACTCCAGGCTAGATAGATATTTACATTACATACATGTTGTTATAACCATATGAAGACCAGTGATATTGTCACCTGACCCCAATGGAAAGAACCCCAGTCTACAGCTAGGAGGTGCAAGCGCACAGGTGTACTTTCCAAAGAGCTCAGCTGAACTACCAAAGCGGATTCCCCAGGACCACAGACAGACAAGGAGAGAATGTTTAACAAAAAACAAGCAATACCTTATTACTAGAGGTGGGCATAGATACATTTGGTTGATCTAGATTAATCTATCTGCAATCCTGGAGTTAATCTAGATTAAAATGGCTCATTTGAAGTCTGCCGAAGGCATTCAAAATATGGGTGTTCTACTAGTCCTTACTTTTTCTTTCCTCCTTACGTTTCTCAGGCCAGGTGGCCCATTACACCATGAGCCCATCTCTCATTTCCAAAATGCATTACAGACTGTTTGAAAAACTGTTTTGCTACATCAAAATAATGTTCAATAAGATGTACTTGTGTTTAATAAATAGTTTTATTCAGAACACAAATAATGTTACCAGTACAGTCACTCAGTAGCTATGTGACATGGCTTGACTCAATCAGTCCAATCTCTACTTCTCCTTCTTCCACCAGTCACTCAGGCAGACCAGCTTGTTCACATTGGCTGGTC
Source organism: Notolepis coatsorum (assembly GCF_963971535.1). Taxonomy (NCBI): domain Eukaryota; kingdom Metazoa; phylum Chordata; class Actinopteri; order Aulopiformes; family Paralepididae; genus Notolepis; species Notolepis coatsorum. The sequence goes on along the minus strand of NC_140184.1, from coordinate 57,462,166 downwards.
ACAAACTAGCTCTCTTCTAATGTACAATATGGCCTGATAAAGAGAGGAAACAGGAAACCCCCCCCGGTGACGAGAGAGAGAACGCCCTCGACAGGGAGACTGATAGGTAGAAAGGCACAACCTCTCGGCCAATCAGTTTCGTAAGGATATAACTATATCCGGGAGGGGAGAGGTTTATTTTACCCACCCCCTCACCACCTCACCCCTGATACGACGCCAAAAGAAAGCAGAGCCGTGACACCAGGTGCATGGTGCGCCAGAGGAAGCATGTACTTACCTGTGGAGAAAAAGCTTTACATCATGCACGCCAGCCACAGCCGATAACCTTGTTTGTGTAAAAAACTGGCTTTATCCACGGCTCTGGCTTATGTGTGAAAACTTGCCACCCGTTATTTTTATCATTACCCTTAAGCAAAGAAAAAATATCAAGCTAAAGAGAGGGACTTAAGGCCCTTGGTCAAATGCCACTATGTACAACTCTGAAGACTAACACCCAGCCAGTTGTGGACTCAAGCTACGTTTCCTAAACGTTACATGAAACACACACACAACTTCTCATCATACAATAAAAAACCCAGTTCACTTTTACTCACGTAAGAAGAACGCTGTTTTTAAGTAGAGAGAAAAACATAAGCCTTGGCCAAGTGCTAGAACTTACAACCTTGCTAAGCTATACAAAATAGCGACCAACACAATTTTCAAAGAAAACTGTACAACTGGTTATATTATCATACTGGCCAATCGCGTCTCGCTCTTCGCCATGATGAGATAACTCTTATCTCCTAGCCCCTACTGTGCTCATGAACAAACAATTGCACCCATGCACGTGACCAGGCCACGCCCCAGCTTCCTCCTATAAGACGCCGGACATGGTCACACTCCCCCTTCCTCTTTTTTTGTTTCCAACAAGGACACTGCAGTGCACTCCATTAACTAGTTGTTATGAAATGCAGAGAGAAATTACACAATGTTGGGTTTTCGCCGGAGATTCACCAGCCCCTGGAATCTTCTCTGCACATCCTAACAGTGCATCGGGCCTGTCCTGGGGTTTCCTCGTCTCGTGACAGCGGATCGAGGGATGTCGCGCACAGGTAGGGCCTGCGCTGCCAGGCATTAATGCTAGCATTTGTGATACTGCTCGTTGTCCCGGGAGACAGCCGAGTTGTGTATTGGCGCGAGGGGCAGGATATTTGGGAAAACATGGTCGTCATGACTCTGTTTTGGGTGTTTTCCCAGCTATCCTAGTGCGCGCGGCTAATGCTAATGCTACAATGCTGGGTCTCCATTCTTGTTCCCTGCCGAGGGCTGTCTTTTCTAAAAGGTCTTCCCTCCTCTTAACCATTCATGCTGACGGTCAATCGGTGTCTACTGTTGGGAGTTTTGACGGGGGCTTGTTTACCATTTTATGGGTGGATGGGCTGAGGCCTAGGGCTGGTGTGCTTTTTGTGAATCTATGAATTGTGTGCAGGACTGGTGTTTTTCTCTGGTCTGCATCCCCTTAACATTGTGTGTATGGGCTAGCCCATTCTGCAGTGTGTTAGTGGAGTTTTCATTCATTTATTCATTTACCCCTTCATGGGTGCACACCACAGTGGAGGTTGCTGCATTCCTACTAGTGAGGCAGTGCTTCACTAGTAGTAGTCTTTTGTTGCAGCCACCACTGGTGCTCCCTGCTTGTGAAGCAGGTGGCATCAGTCCTTTGCCTCTGACATGGTGGAACGGTGTCCCGCCCGGCCGACGCCATGAGGCGGGTCGGCCCGGCAGGTGGCTGGTGGGCTGTTAAGCCTATACCGCCACGGTATAGAATTAGCAGCGACTAGCAACATTGTTCGAATTGCTGCTTTTTCTGTCAAAAATGGTGTCGGGTGGTGGGGCCTTAGGGCCAGCCGACGTTGAAACATCACGCAAGGTTTTGAGGTTACTAGCTTTGACCTAGCCGCAAGCTATGACCGCAGGGAGGGCTAGGATGCTGTCAACGCTTGTTTACAGACATCTTGGTTGGATCAGTCAGAGACGTTTTTTCCCTCCTCAGGGCTCCCCTCTCCGCAGAGGGACTTTGGTCTCTCCGCAGGAGCGCGGGCGGTATTTGACCTAGGCCCCATACCGCCTCACACTGCGTAGCCAGAGGTGAGGGCGCGGCCTCGCCAGCGGCTGTGGCGAGGCCCTCAACCAGCGGCCATGTTTTCCCCCGCCCGTTCTGCGTCTGTGTTGGGTGAGCCTTGTGTTTACACTCCCCGCATCTTCACCAAGTGCGTGTAGACTGCACTGGGGCCTCTGCGTCGTCGGGGTATAGTATATTCTGCCCTGGACGACGTTCTGGTCCTTGGCCGGTCAGTGTAGATCACGAGGTCTCATACCAGGCAGGTGGTGTCTCACCAGAAACGTTATCATGATAAACTAATACAATTATTTTCATATCACTCGATATCGATAATTATCGATATATACATGAAATCATTATTTCTGTCAAGTTTAATTAACTTCTTATGCCTGGCGGGCTATTAATAGACTAACTGTTTTGCTGCGGTAGAACTAAGTAGAATTCAACGTCACTATGAGTTGGAGAGCCGTTGCGTGTCGAGCCAACCCTTTGAGAAGCTTTGTGGTCCCGGCTTGAATTTTCCATGAATGTGTCCATATAGTTTAGTTAGATCCAACACTGTCTGAATGTTTCTTTGTCAAAAAAGATTGTAAAAGCAGACACTAGCGTTTGTTTCTGCGCCGCTACGGACGGAGGTACTTGCAGTTGCAGCACGAGCTTCACTGGTTCTTCTTGGCTGTCGGCTAACGCCACCACTCCTTTCTGACTGAATTCGCTTGCATTCAGTGTACTCTAACGGGTGATACTGTTATATATCGTAATAGCTTACGCTCTGCTCGTAGTGGAACTGTCCCTTTATCCAGTCTAATAATGAATACTTATCTCCACATGCACACACCCATCCGCCTGGCCACACACACATCCGCTCCTCTACATAAGCGGGGTCGTGGCCACACCATCAGCTCCTTCCCTATTTTCACCACCGAAAAGTGTCTGTAACACACCACTTTAAGTTTAGTGCCGAAATAGTTGTTGGAAAGGAGCTACGTTGACATTGTATCTTTGTTTTTTCTCTCTCGCAAATTTACGAAAAACCTAAGAGATAATGTCTTCGCCGTCGGAGGGTCTAGACCAGGGGTGCCCAACCTTTTTTGAACCAAGATCTACTTTTTAATTTAACACCTAGCCGAGAGCTACCAGCAAAAATTTGACCTACTCTCGGCTAGTATTAGTATTAATAGTATTAGTAATACCCATTCAATATGCACATGACAGAACATATTATATGGCATATAATATTTTCTGTCATGTGCATATTGAATGGGTATATAATATAATATGATATTTTATATATCATTGTAACGGTATAGTGTAGCAATTACAAGAATGACGAGACTAACTTCTCACGTTGGGCATGCAGGCAGCATGACCTATTTATTTCACACTCTGCATACACAGACAACACACACACTCAATTCAATGGGCATGAGAAAACATGAGTTTACATTGCCAAAGCAAAAGTGGAACAATACAATCAAAACAAAAATGATATATGTACAATTAAAAGGGAATAGGAATGATGTGTAAACAGAGCTGTCACATTGCAACTGACAACACACTAGTGTTGTCACGATACTGGAATTTCGAACTTCGATACGATACCTTGAAACGTATCGATATTCGATACCATTTTCGATACCACAGGGAAAAATGTTAAATCTTAAAATGTAAAAAATAAAAATAAAGATAAATATATATATATTATATATTTTTATTTTATTTATTTAACTAAATGTTGCTTTTGTTGCTGGTCGATTCTCCTCAGCTTCTCTCTGGTACTATAAGAGAAGATAAATATAACACTTTTAAAACCCTTTGTTTATCTTTAGATCAGACATTTAAAAATAACTAAGACCTAACAAAATTAATAGTTGGTTTCAGGTTGCCGACCGACCCTGCCGATTTAGGTGCGACCCAATATATTTTATGAGTTTTAAAAAAAAATTATAAAAAAGAAAAAAAAAATCAGATTTTTTTTTTTTTTTTTAGAATAAAGTTTCATAGAAATCTTAGTCAAACATTTAGTATTATGGATATTAAACATGCTGGCAGAGTACATGCATCCATGTTGTTGTGAACATTTTAATTAAATAAAGAAATTCCCTATCCATAGTCGCCGTGGGAAAAAATAAAATAAAAAAATAAAATAAAATAAATTCCCTACCTACCCATGGCCAAACTGACAACCAACCTGAAACCAACTATTAATTTTGTTAGGCCTAAATGATCTAATCTTAGAAATTAAGTAAAGTTAATAGTACTGCATGTAAGCATAACTGATTGATTGATTGATTGATTGCACATTTTATTAACAGATTGCAGAATGGGTACAATACAGTATGGCTCAATACACACAATTGTTAAGGGGAGGCAGACCAGAGAAAGACTTTCGTCTTGTTTACATCAGGGTCCCCCATTTTCAATTCATCATAACATTTGACATACAGATAAACAGTACTGTTACATCCAGCCATTTATGACATACAAGATATAATGTTTAAGAGACAGAGTTTCTAAAAGAGAGTATATACAGTTAATTTACCTCTGACCATTATAGTCAAAGTATTTTCCTATGAACTGAAACTCATAAGACCACTGAATCATCATTCAGTTACAGCTATATTGGCCAACATTAGCCAGCTATCTAGCCAGCTACTGCACCACAAACTGCCAGCCAGCCAGCTGGCTACCTTAACCCACAATACAACAGCTATCCAGCCAGCTACTGCACTACGAACTGCCAGCTCATTGATTGAAAAGCTAGCCAGCTGGCCACCCCCAATCCAGCCAACCGTACAAATTACGGTCTCAGCCAAATCACATTGATTTGTGCAGTTAGTTAGCTAGCCATTCCATTGCGAATTAAAAGGTAGGCCAGTATTAGCTAGCTAGCTAACGTTAGCCAACGGAGAACGATAGCTACTGTAGCTAACCAACAGCTGCAAGCCTGCAAACAACAACGCTGTTGATATAATGAGCTATCCGTAGTACGGCTGACCTTCGAATTTCTTTTTGGAATTCAAAGCTTTGCGGCCGAGATTCGATTTTAATTCGAAGCTTCGAGATAATTTTTTTTTAAATGTTGTGGGACTTGTACAGCACTTTGTTCAACTTTGTCAGTGCTGTAAAGTTTAAACCTTTTTAAATCTTAGACAAACAAAACACTTTCATGAAATATTGTAAGCCGTCATTTGAGGCTTTATAAAAGCAGCACAATGAACAGAAATCTGTCAGTGCAGAGTCCGACCTCATCTTAAATAACAAACAGCATTGCTTGTTGTAGTTAAAAAAAAGAGAGGCAGAGTTGATTTAGCAAATTTTTTTTTCTTTTTTTTTTTATAATCGAATTTTATTAATTGAGATCTACTTGAAATCAGCCCGAGATCTAACTGTCGATCGCGGTCGACTGGTTGGGCACCACTGGTCTAGACGCTCACAACGTTACCCTCCACCAGCGCTTCACTATCGCAGCGTCCTCCGTGCGTCATGGGGCGTGCTCCACGGTCGTGGCAGCCAGGTGCGCCTGGGCGGCGCCCGGTGGAGAGTGTGCCTCGCCGAGGGGCCGTTGAGCCCCCATCTCCTGTGAGGTGGCCGGGTTCCGGCCCTGGTTCCCCCACCGGAGGACAGTCGGCCGATCGACAGTACCTCTGGTGGCCGAGGATTTGCGTCGCAGACTCTTCGCCTCGGCTCGCTCGCGTCATAAGACGGTGAGCAGCAGGGGTGAACGACCTGGTTTTAGTGTTGTGCTGGAGCCGAGCGAGAGTTCTCTTCCCTCTTCTCCATTTCCGATGGAAACTGAGGACTACATGGAGGGGGCGGGAGCTCTCTTGTTCAAAAGCCCAGCGGAGACGTATCACTCTCCCCCTCGGGGAGTGGCAGGGGGTGCTATGTCTCCTTGGGGTTCCTTGTATTCCGGGACTGGGTTAGAACCTCCAACCCCGAGACGAGATGCCCAGCTATCTGTTGTGTCGGACGTTGGCGGCCGGTGCAGCCTCCTGTATGCGAGGGACGTGAGTGACGTGGAGGAAGGTATGCAAGGGGAGTTGCCGCTAAAGGCGTGGCGTTGCCGCAGCCACTGCCGGCACCTGTTCCTGATGACATGATAGGTCATCTCTGGCAATGTCGTCCTGTGAGAGAGACGGGCGTTGTCTGCCCATTCTTCCCAGCAATAGAGGCTTACGTGGCACAGGGACAGGTAATATCCCACATCGTTGGCCTTACCCCCGCCTACGTGCCAGTCACGCGGGTGGTGGGTTTGGTCCAGGGGCTTAAGGACGGGGTGCCTCGGCTTGATAGCCCGATGGCAGCCATACTTTGCCCCGAAATGGTGTGGGAGCCGTTAAGGAAGCCGGTTCCCCAGGGGAAGTCGGCTAAGCAGTTGGCGTCGTGGAGTGACCAGGTGTACATCGCCTCGACACAGAGCCTGGCTGCGACCTCCAACATCACGCAGCTGGCGCGCTACATGTCGGGGCTGATGGCGGGCGGGTCGGTACTAGATGACCATCAACGGTACCTTCACGCCCAGGCGGCTGGAGCCATCCTGCACCTAACCCAGCTGCAGGCGATAACCTGCGCGAAGGAGCACGCCCTGGCCACTCTCATCCAGCGCCACCTTTGGCTGGAGCAGGCGCGGGTGCCGGACCAGAGGAGGATTCCGCTGCTCACGGCCCCCCTCTCCGATGCTGGACTCTTCGGGTCGGCCATGCAGCAGATGACGGCAGCCTGCAGGGAGATGGAGGAGGAGCGCTCCGTGCTCCAGCCCCATTTCCCCCGACCCGATGCCACCGGTGATGTCCGGAGGAAGCAACGTCGGCAGAGGCATGCGGCCGTTGCCACCATCACCGTCACCGCTGCTGGGCCTTCCGCTAAGAAGGCCAGGAGTGGAGGGAGTGCCGCGACCGCTGCAGCCAGTCATCCCACGCCCAGAGGGTATGGTAGGGATCGACGTGACCAGGAGCCTCCCCAGTACGTCCCTCCGGGCCGGCTCCCCGTGGGGGCAAACGGCGCTCTGCACGCGGCAGGCGGCGCTAGTGACTCCCCTGTTTACCCCTGCCCCCCCCCCCCCCCCCCCCCCCAACATATAATTTTGTTATTAAATAAAAAGTCCCTCCTGGTGAAGGACTATTTTTTGTTACAAAACGTGTGTTTATTCACTATATATTGGGGATACGATGTATAACCCTTACCTAGCTGTGGGTTGTGTGCTTGCTTAGGGAGTGGGGCAGTTTTCTGTCCTGCAGTGCATATTTTATAGACATGGTGCCGGTTCCACTCGAAGCCTTTGGACTCTATATCATGCTGTCCTTGTTACAGTACCCATCATTGTATCATTGTAGAAGTGACTTGCACTGGCATCTGTTTCTGTATGAAGCCATTATTGGTGATCTCCCACCCTACATGACTTAATTGCTGGATTTGAACTCTGGACCTTATCATACTTGTTCTGGTGATTGGCCATTACACTAAAGGTCCCCAGAGTTTGCACAGTATTAGGAACATTTGTTTTTAGCTTCTGTGCCCCTGACACATGGAATGTTTTGCAATACACTTAACTCAAATCATTTTGGTAAATTTGACTGGCGTTGAGATTAATTCATATCAGCATTGTGGGAAATGCACATACCGTCTTCTCCAGAGTCAGACAAGAAGATAGATACCAATTTCTTCTCTGTGTGTTCAGTCTGGCTGCAAGCTAGTCTAGCTTAGCACAAATTAATGGAAGCCAATACGGACCACTAGCCTACCTTAAAACTCAGAGAGAGGTGTTTTTGGCACAGCTATAGGACACAGTTTCTGTCACTGTGTGTCTTTCAGCGATGGGAAAAGGAGTGAGTGAATTTGAGAACCAGTACCAGTATGAGTTTCCTCTACACCATCAGCATCGAGCAGTTTAACACTTGGGATACAGTAGCTTGTCTTTTTGGAAATTTACAGTGAGAGCCTTTTTAATTCAATTTATTATGCATTTATACTGAATTCAGAAGGGAGCAAATATAATACATTATGAAATGTTTGACCTTGCTTGAGCAATAAATAAAATCAGCACCATGATGGCCATGCTCTGAGCTGTTGTACAGCAGTGGGTCTTAAGGGGTTCTAAGAATTCTGACCTTGATCTTGCTCCATCTTATGTTATTAACACCCTCAGATCACAGCCATTAGCACAGACAGCAAATGTACTGTATCCCTCCCTGGTGAACAGAAATGGCATTCATTATATTCATTATATATATATATTTTAAAGATGAGCAATGAAAGTATGACACATGGTAATGGAATGGGATTGGGTTTAGTGTAGGGCAGAGCCAAATCCTGATCAAAGCCCTTCTCTGGGCAGGTTAAGCAGCAGCCACATCCATAACCAGGGACAGCTGTTTATTATGGAGAGAATTTAGTTTATGAGACAGCACATTTATTTTTTATTTATTTAAAATACTGGATTGCTCTAAAGCCACTCAGGCTTATTATTATGCAACTATGTTCCAGCGGAGGTCACCTGGTGACGAGAGGATTCTGGTGCCCAGCTGCTTGTGACAGATCTTTTTTATTATTCATTATTACCCTCAAACGTCCTTGAGGTTTAATACTGATGGAGAATAAAGAATTAAACCATCTTTTTCACCATCACACAACTAAGTCTTCTCATGAGGGCCTCTGATGTCTCCTAATTGGTTCGGGGGGAGCTGTGGTAATCAAATATGATTATATTGAACCTATTGTTACAGCTTGTAAGTGCCGCCTATTTTGGTGCAGATTTCACCTGTCTTACTGTGAAAGTCGTGAGTGCGCCAGTTTTGGAGCTAATTTCCTAACCAGGACCTTAAAGGCAACCAACTTGTGTTCGGCTTTTCTCTGATTGGCCGCGCCCCCCCGCCCCCACGCGCAGGCAAGCGGCAGTCGTCCCACGACCCAAATGAAATCCAAGGAGCAAGCGAGCGGCAGCGCGGGCAACCAACTTGTGTACCAACGCACTTGTGTTGGGCTGCTGTTCCAACGCACTTGTGTTGGGCTGCTGTTCCAACCAACTTGTGTTCAGCTGCGGTAGCAGTGGAGCGCTATGAAATGCGCTGAACTAGAAAGCGTAATGTTATTATGTTTCGCGTTTTTAACAACCAACTACCAGATTCACTTGTGTATAAACAAAGCCCATACAGTTATGAAATGCGCTGAACTAGAAAGCGTAACGTTATTATGTTTCGCGTTTTATTATGTTTCGCGTTTTTAACAACCAACTACCAGATTCACTTGTGTATAAACAAAGCCCATACAGTTATGAAATGCGCTGAACTAGAAAGCGTAACGTTATTATGTTTCGTGTTCCATTGATTAACGCCATTACCTGCTGTGCTGTAGGAAGCAGAGGTACAGTAAGTTACAGTAGGTGTAGGTTACATGTTTAATCAAAGCCCATACAATTTTTTAGATGAATGATTGAAATCCAAGGAGCAAGCGAGCGGCAGCGCGGGCAACCAACTTGTGTACCAACGCACTTGTGTTGGGCTGCTGTTCCAACGCACTTGTGTTGGGCTGCTGTTCCAACCAACTTGTGTTCAGCTGCGGTAGCAGTGGAGCGCTATGAAATGCGCTGAACTAGAAAGCGTAACGTTATTATGTTTCGCGTTCCATTGATTAACGCCATTACCTGCTGTGCTGTAGGAAGCAGAGGTACAGTAAATAATAATAATTAATTAATTTTAGGACCTGCTCCGAGGTCATCAATTGGCACACATGCGATGCATGCATGCAATTCGTATCTGCGATTAACCCATCCCGTCGTCCTTCCCCCCCAAGGGCAGCCGGGAGCAGACAGGCGTCAACGTGAGCCGCGCCAGGGGACCAATCCAAGTGCTCCTGTCCGTCTTCGTCAAGGACGCCACAGCGTTAGCGATCTTGTTGTTGTGCATGTTTTTCCATTGGGTTTATCTTATCATGGGGGAAACCCTTGCAAGCACGGGGAGAACATGCAAACTCCACACAGAAAGGCCTGGGAGATACCCCACCTGGGTAACTGGCATCATGGAAACCTGGTCCCCAAGCGGGAATCGAACCCTGGACCTTCTTGCTGTGAGGCGACAGTGTTAACCACTACACCACCGTAGGTGTAGGTTACATGTTTAATCAAAGCCCATACAATTTTTTAGATGAATGATTGTGGATATAATATAGAAAACACATCATTATGATATTGTCAGATGGCGCAAAATACAATGGTGAGTGAGAAATATATCTCCAGTGATAAAACCCAGTGCTCTATGTCTCTATGATACACAGCGTGGATGGGCTTTCAGAAGGAGAGGCATGACTTCGCGACAGCCATATTAGACACTCACTGTACATCAGTGTGGAACTGTAACGTTATTTTGTTATTTCGCCCGTGGAGGCTGCTGAGCCTGAAGCGCCAGCGGGGCGACGCGGTGGTTTATCCCCGGCTTCCGTGCGCCGCCTGTGGCTTGACTCGGTTCAGCTCCAGCAGCAGCAGCGGCCGTTCCTCCGTTGTAGAAGCCCTTCAATGACAGCGCTCTCATATTTTGCGAATGCATAAACTATATCTTAAATTATGGCTATGTGTCTAATATGGCTGTCGCTTATCAATGACTTCGCGACAGCCATATTAGACACATCGCCATAATTTAAGATATAGTTTATGCATTCGCAAATATGAGAGCTCTGTCATTGAAGTGGGTGGTGGCAGCATTACTAACAGTAGCGATTTTTATTGTTTTGTCATGACCAAACATAATCCCAACATAGATAGGAGGTGTACTGTATGTCAAATGTCGGTCATGTGGTGGAAGAGTTTAGTACAGTCACACAACAGAACACCGCTGTAGTACAGTCACACAACAGAACACCGCTGGTTCGACCAGCGCTTCTGCCGCGTCTCTCTTGCCGCAAGGGCGTGTGCTAGTGGATTGATTGATTGGCCTACTGGAGCACACGATTCACTTTGACATGTTAATGATCAGGTACAAACAAACGACTAGCGCTTCACAGCATCTTCTTCGGAGTCAAAACGGTGGTGGTTGGTTTTGACTCTTAAGAAGACGAAGTGAGCGTCGAAATGCTAGTCATTTGTTTGTAGTGAATTGTGTGCTCCGGTATCTTCTTTGGGTTCGGTCGTGGAGAACTGACCCATAGAACTGTGTTTTAGTATATTGTCCTATTTTGAGAGCTCTAGTAGGTATATTATAAACTGCCTGCCTGATTTGGTTCCCGCAATGAGATTCTCAGGTCTTTTTTTTTTGTCCACTTTTTCTCCTGTTTTTCTCTGATTTTCTCCCATCCCAATTTCGTTGTTATGCCAATTCCCCCCTCCCCTTCCTGGTCGTTGCTGGCATGTGCCCCCCACTGGTCGGTCTAGGGAGTCCTGAAATCTAACAGATGCTTCCTCCGTCACATAGGAGACAGCCAGCAACCTCTTTTCACCTGCCAGCACGGACTCTCATTGGTGAAGTGTAACGCGTGGGAGGTCACACTACCTTCAACATATCCCTTCTTTGCTGTGCAGGCGCCCTGACCGACCTGTAGGAGTCGCTGTTTACAACGACCAGAATACCACCCCACCAGCATCCCTCCCGCTGACTCTGCCAATTAAGCCAGTATGACGGCCGGCCAAGCCGGAGGCAACGCTGACAGCCGGATTCGATACCGGTGTCTTTTGCGTTGGTGACGAGGGCTTAGACCGCTGCGCCACCCAGCCGCCTAGATTCTCAGGTCTTGAGAGCGAGATCTGATAATGAATGATGTGTGTGACTGGATTGCCTATCTTTATACTGGCAATATTCATACTGGTTTGAATAAACTATGTTGCCGCCAGTTTTTCTGAACACAAATTTAGCGTGAAAGAAGGAATATAAAGGCATGGTCCAAAATGCAGCTTCTCCAGTTATGTGCGTGCATGATCTCATGTGTCATGTTCGCACAGGGCCTCGCACTTCGGCGGCTCTGCATAGGCATCTTACCACCAGTGTTAATTTTGTTGACTAAATTGATGACGAAAGATGTTCGTCAATGAAGGTTTTTTTCATGACGACAACGAGACGTGACGTCACGTTATTGAATACCATGTGACGCTAACAAGACTAAATAGTTTATTAAATATCGTTGACCACAACTGAGCACACAAAAATGTAATTTACAAAAACCATCATGTATGTTGATATTGTTGACTAAAACAAGACGAGACAAACTAATTATAACTTTTCTTAATGCCATCGTCCCGACAGAACAGTGTGACGGCTGACGGGAGCTCTGTGTTATTAGCATTAGCTGGAGCTATTTGAAAAGCTAGTTTTAGCTGAACGTTACCTTGGCTAAAGTTGGGACTATTCATAATCCAGCTGCAGACCTGCAAGCAAAGTACAGCAAGTTGGCAAAGGAGTATTCCAAGGTAAATCACTTATTCACCACATTGTTTGTATTTCCATCTAGCTTGCGTTAGCTAGTGGCTAACCTAGCTCACGCTAACGTGGCTAACTGATCGAACTCTCGCACACAATTAATGACATAATGCAGACAGCCATACCGGTGACAATGTTTAGCTTTTAGTGCCAAATGATAAGAGTCTGAGGCGGAGTCTCAAAAGAGAATGTTGAATATTTATTTTGCATTAAAAATCACAACAGATCCTCTGCTAGGAGCTAACTGAACCGGAGCCCTCTGGATAGGAAGTGCGCAACAACGTTTAACGTCCGTGTGGAACCAATGTACCAACAACCATTCCGTGGGTGAACTCATTGAGCTTAGTTGTCAATTAATGATACTAATACTAATCTATACAATCACCTGTTGTTGAATAAATACCATTACTTTCTAGTTATTACTAAAAAAAACAGTATATATAAAACAGTAGCTGTAAAAATGAAAAGAAAAAAAGTTTTATAATTTATATAATTTTTTTATGTATGCACTGGTATCGGATCAGTATAACCCGACCTAGATCACCTCTAACTCCAACCCCTAACCAGACCTAGACCACCTCTAACTGTAACCCCTAAGTTAGGGTTGTGACTTAGAGGTGGTCTAGGTCCGGATAGCGGGGTTAAGAGTTGGTCTAGCCCTTTACATCCATCTATCTAAATAATAATAATAAATTATAATGAATGCTTAACTACCCCTAAGTTACCCTAACCAGACCTAGACCACCTCTAACTCTAACCACTAACCAGACCTCTTCCATGTGGCACTTTAACACTGACCTCAGAATGTGATTTTATATAATGTTTTTATGCAAGCAGATTGCAATCATTGTGTACTACTACTAGTACTACTGTGTGTTCTGTTTACTTAGTTTACAGTATCCTGTTATAGAATAAACCGCTGCCAGACACAGCAGAGAGAGAGAGAACAGACATGACAGAGAGGACAGACACAGCAGAGAGAGGACATACATGGCAGAGAGAAAGGAAAGACACAGCAAACAGAAGTCAAGACAGAGTTCAGCGTCGTCTCTCTGGTCAGAAACAACGTCACCACATCCGTAATGCTCTCTTTGATGCATACATTGGACCATGTCTACACCAACATATACTGTAGGAGCAACAATACATTGGACCATGTCTACACCAACATATACTGTAGGAGCAACAATACATTGGACCATGTCTACACCAACATATACTGTAGGAGCAACAATACATTGGACCATGTCTACACCAACATATACTTCCTGTGTATCACTTGTGCCACCGACTCAGATTCCCGTAGGTTAAAAAATAAATACGCAATTTAAATCAGAAAATGTTCCATGTTGACTATTTCTGACTTTCTGAAGTTTTTTTCCATTAACTAAAAATAGACAAAAATGTCATCCGTTTTCGTCGACTAAATCTAGACTAAAACAAAAAAGTCAAAATTGAGACAAAAACTGACTAAGACTAAAATGCTCTGACATTTTGTTGACTAAAACTGACTAAACAAAAAATAAACGAAGATGACTAAATATGATGAAAACGAAAAAGGAGCATGCCCAGGTGGCCAGCATACTCGGCCCGATTCCGGCTACTGGTCGGCACACTCGGCACATTTCCGGCACGGCACGCCAAAGATTAGCCGGCTCTGGCCCGTTAATGGTTGCCCGGCCAGAGCCGACTCCGGCTCGCCAAAGATTAGCCGGCTCGCCAAAGATTAGCCGGCTCTGGCCCATCAATGGTTGCCGGGCCAGAGCCGACTCCGGCTCACCAAAGATTAGCCGGCTCTGGCCCGTTAATGGTTGCCGGGCCAGAGCCGACTCCGGCTCGCCAAAGATTAGCCGGCTCTGGCCCGGTAATGGTTGCCGGGCCAGAGCCGACTCCGGCTCGCCAAAGATTAGCCGGCTCTGGCCCGGTAATGGTTGCCGGGCCAGAGCCGACTCCGGCTCGCCAAAGATTAGCCGGCTCTGGCTCGGTAATAGGTTGCCGGGCCAGAGCCGAAGTTTCAGTCAAGCGACGCCGCCCCCACACACACGCGCTACTGCATCAAAGTTACTACTTTTGATTAACAAAGGCATTCGTTTTGTGGCATTAACGTTATATAGTTACACGTTCAATAACATCAGCGTATTTACCGGACCATAGCAAGGCAAGCATTACTCAATTCATATCTCAGTTCCTCCGCTCAGAGCGTGCTGAGTTGTGCCCATTCTGCGGTCTGTTAATAAAGTTTTTAATCAGACAAGTGTATAGAAGAACGAAGGGCTTTTATTATAACATTCGTTGCAGTAAAATCATTATGCCTCGTTTAGTACTCCTGCGGAGCGCTGCAGTCCCCTGTTGGCCGGCGGGGAGCTAACATTATTAGCTTTGTTGTCTCGGAACAGGAAGTAAAACACGAATACCGATTGGTGGTAACAGCAGAGGCGGTTGCAAGCGGTGTGATTGGCAGAATCGACTGTCAATTAAAATTGTTCCGTTGAGACCGCCGCAACACTTCCGAGATTCTGAAATCTGAGGAGAGAGCGGGGGGGGGGGGGGGGGGGGGGGGGGGGTTCAAATGAGTGAATACAGCTGTACTGTACCCACTCTGCAGTCTGTCAATAAAGCTTTCAATCACTCAATCAGACAAATGCATAGAAAAGCCCTTATTATAACCAAATAACAAAAAATTATATGATTGTTTATGAAAATGTTTTAGCCCTATGCTTGACTATTATTTTAGCCATGGCAACAAATAAAATAATAATAATAAAATGAATAAATAAAATATTAAATAAATAGGCTACACGTCTCTCTTTTTGTGTTACAAATTGTGCTCACCGATATGAACATAGGCCTCTTTACTTACTTAAAAAAGGAAACATCAAGAAATATGTTTATGGTATTAATTCCACCATGCCATATCTCTCAACCAGAACTCTCAACCAAAGCAATAGACCACTACACTTCCGCATTACATTGAAATCGGGGAGGAGAGAGCGGGGGGGGGTCAAATGAATGAATGTGGATGAGAGCCGTGATGTAAGTGATTGCAGATATGGCTGCGGGGGTGCTAGAGACATGATCGAATAGACTTGTATACGCCTGAATCTCCTGAACAATGGTAATGGTTGCCGGGCCAGAGCTGACTCCGGCTCGCCAAAGATTAGCCGGCTCTGGCCCGGTAATGGTTGCCGGGCCAGAGCCGACTCCGGCTCGATCATAGCAGCCTGTTGATGTAGCCTAATAAAGCTAATGTTAGCTGCACTCATAGCAGCGTGTTGATGTAGCCTCATAAAGCTAACATTAGCTGCACTCATAGGAGCCTGTTGATGTAGCCTCATAAAGCTAACGTTAGCTGCACTCATAGCAGCCTGTTGATGTAGCCTCATAAAGCTAACGTTAGCTGCACTCATAGCAGCGTGTTGATGAAGCCTCATAAAGCTAACATTAGCTGCACTCATAGGAGCCTGTTGATGTAGCCTCATAAAGCTAACGTTAGCTGCACTCATAGCAGCCTGTTGATGTAGCCTCATAAAGCTAACGTTAGCTGCACTCATAGCAGCGTGTTGATGTAGCCTCATAAAGCTTTTTTTTTTTTTTTATTATTAATAGTTTGAAACACAAAACAGCTCAACATAAATACAGTACCATACAGACAAAACTAAACTCACAAACAATAAACAATACAGTACAATACAGACAAAACAAAACTCACAAACGGTACAATACAGACAAAACATACTAACAAAATGGGGGGGTGGGGGGGGGGGTGCAGATCAAACACTCCTGCTTTCAGTCATAAGTATTCTCCAAATATGTCCTTATATAGATCCAGGGACTGTCCTCTCCATGGTCATGTTCAGCGAGCGTTGAGGCTGCTCGTTCCATTGTCAATAGGTCCATGAAATCCCTCATCCAGGTGTCCATGCAGAAACAATTTGGCTTTTGGATCTTCCAGTTCATCATGATAGTACGCTTAACTGACATATGTGCTAGTGTAATGATGCGTTGCGTGAGTGCTGATTGTATACCAACTACCCCTATGCCCAAGAGGCAGACTTTTGGACATAAGGGTATCTTAACACTGAGAATAGAGGATAGTCTTAAAATGACCTTGTGCCAAAAACTCTTCACTGTGGGGAAATGCCACAACATGTGGATGAGTGTTCCTACCTCCCCACATCCATGCCAGCACAAATCTGAGATGGCTTGATAAATTTTTTTATTTTACATGGTGTAATATAAGCTCGATGAACTACCTTTAATTGTATCATTTTATATCTTACACATTTTGATGATGTTGTTGTATTTTTTAAAACCGTCTCCCATTGTGGAGCAGTCAAGGAGACCTTCAAATCCCTCTCCCACTGCTGTTTAATGGAGGCCAGGCCATCTGATGAGCTAAGTGACAGTAACCTATAGATCTTAGATACTGACCTCCTTTCTGAAGCGATCCTTCTTAGTCTGTCATCCAAATCCTTATGTATCCCCATATCTCTATTTTTCATGGATACTGATCTTACTACAGATCTCAACTGAAAGTACAACATGAATTCACTATCTCTTAAATTATACAGATCTTTCAATTCATTAAAAGGTATCGTCTCTCCATCCTTCACAATCTGTCCTAGTTGATGTATTCCTTTACCCTGCCATGAAGTATTTACTAGTGTGCTGCCCCCAGCCATTAACAGGGGGTTAGACCATATGGGGCATGAAGGTAAAGAGATCCCTTTGAAGGCTAGCCGTTTCTGTAGGGTTTTGATTATCTCACATGAAAATCTTATTATCGGGTTATCCATTTTAAAGTTAGGTTTGGGGTGAAACCATAATGATACCAAGGATACCGTCTTACTAAGTTCTGATAAAATATTCTCCTCAATCCATTTCCAACTGCCTATTTCGGTCTTGCATATGTAACCCCATGACAAGGGGAATCTGGCATTATAAGAGAGATAGTATGAGTAAACATCCGGAATACTAAGTCCACCGCTATTTCTTGGTCTCATCAATTTCTTGTAGCTGATTCTAGGTGTCTTCTCCCTCCATAAGAAACCTGTAAATAGCTTATTTATCTCTTTAAACCAATACGAGGGGAATTTGAGTGGAACAGATGATATTAGAAATGATATTCTAGGTAAAATATTCATTTTTATTATCTCTGCTCTACCCCATAATGAAATGGGTAACACTGTCCATCTCTTAATATCCTCCCTAATTGTCTTCAAGAGGTGTGGACCATTAGAATCAAAAATCGTGTCTATAGGTGTCTGGATGTTTATTCCGAGGTATCTCATACCTTGTGATCTCCACTGTAAGGGGGCAGAACCAATATGTGAAGGATGGGTCAGGTTATTCAGAGGAATAGCTTCACTCTTATTAAAGTTCACCTTATATCCTGAAAACTCCCCAAATGCTTTAATCAGCTTCATCACTTGTGGGATTGATTGACAGGGTTGTGTTAGTGTTAATAGTACATCATCTGCATACAGATTAGCTTTAAAGTCATGCCCCCCAATATTGATGCCCGTGATTTTCTCCTCTGCTCGTATGGCACATGCCAGCGGTTCGAGGACGAGGATGAAGAGTGATGGAGAAACCGGACAACCCTGTCGGGTGGACCTGAATAGCTGAAACGGTTGAGATATAATGCCATTTGTTTTAATTGAAGCTAGTGGTTTGTTGTAGAGCGCCATCACCCAATGTATGACCGTGGGTCCAAAACCGAATCTGGTAAGAACATAAAACAGATAGTGCCATTCTATTCTGTCGAAAGCTTTCTCAGCATCCAAGGATAAAGCTACCGCTGGTTGTTGTAGGTTGCCCGCTTTTGACATGACATGAAATAGTCTCCTCATATTATTAGAAACGTGGCGGCCTTTAATAAACCCTACTTGATCAAGGTGGATCAGTGAAGGCATGACTGTCTCTATGCGCATGGCCAGGATCTTAGCAAATAGCTTATAATCGCTGTTCAATAAACTTAAGGGACGATAATTACCCATTTGTGAGTGATCTTTATCAGGTTTAGGTAACAAAGAGATAGTAGCCTGGCACATACTCTGAGGCATGGATTGATGAACTATTATGTCATTGAATACTAGTGTAAGCAGTGGGGTTAGCCTGTGTTGAAACTGTTTGTAAAACTCTAAGGTGTATCCATCATTCCCTGGTGCTTTCCCTGTTGAAAGGAGGTTCATGGCAGATATGATTTCTGATTCTCTGATAGGACCCTCTAAATGCTCCCTTTCTACCTCTTGTAACGTGGGTAAGGATATGTTCTTAAAAAATATATCCATGTCTTCCTGTTTTTTAGATCCTTCTGACTGATAGAGTTTACTATAAAAATCACTGAAAGCTTTATTAATTTCTGTTTGTTCATAAATAACTGCACCTGTACTATCACATATAAATGGTATTGATTGGCGATTTTCTAATTGTTTTAATCTTAGTGCTAGCATCTTACCGGCTTTATCTCCTGATTCAAAATATTTCCTACTGAGTCTGAAAAGAGCAAACGCTGTCTCCTCATGTATAATTGATTGCAACTCTGTCTTAAGAATCAACATAGTATTTTTCAGTTGTATATTTCCAGGGTTAAGCATGTGTTGTGTTTCTACAGCCTTAAGTTCTAATATTAAGTTGTTTTTCTTCATTATCATTTTCTTCTTTCTGGCTGTAGAATAGCTAATAATCCACCCTCTGCAAGTTGCTTTGAATGCTTCCCACACCATTTGTATTGAAGGGACAGATTTTAGATTAATATTTATAAATTCAGTTATTCTCTCATTTATCAAAGATACAAACTCTTGATCTTTTAGCAAAGAGTTGTTAAATCTCCATTGTTTACTTTTGTGATTGTTTACAGAGAGAGCTAAGCGCACTGACATGGGGGCATGATCTGAGATTATAATATTATGGATGTTGCACTCTATCACATTCTCAACTGTACATTGTGAAAAAAGAAAGTAAATCAATCCTTGAGTACGAATTATGAGCGTGTGAATAGAAAGTATATTCTCGGGCAAGAATAAAATGTCAAAGCCAGAGATACCTGCAACTCATTGAGCGCTGCTGACAATGCACCATCTGATATGAGTGGGTGGCCCGATCTATCCACTGCCGGGTCACTAACTAGGTTGAGATCACCCCCTAAATAAATATGGTCTGCCGCAAAATGAGATAATGCCACACTCAATTCGGATAGAAATTCGGCCTGACCAATATTGGGTGCATAGACATTTACTAACGTGCATTTAGTATTTTGTAAAAAACCTGATAGAATGATAAACCTGCCATCCTTGTCAATAATTTTTTGAGATAGTCTAAAGGTCAGTCGTTTTGCTATTAAAATACTGACGCCCCTAGATGCCCCGGTACCTGGTGCTGAGTAGGCCTGGCCTACCCATCTCTGTCTCAACTTAATAGAGTCCTCATCCTTCAAATGTGTCTCCTGCAACATCGCAACATCACAGTCCAGGGATTTCAAATGACTAATGACTTTATATCTCTTTGTTTTATTTGAAACCCCGTTTACATTCCAACTAATCATGTTAATTGTGGCCATCAAAATTTATATTGCGCTTTAGCTCGTTGAAAAGGTTGGATAAAAAGGAAAATACTGAATATATGTTGAAGTTATCAATGGTCTGCACCAACAAGGGGAAATACACACAAAACACATAACACACCATACAAGAAGTGCCAATAAAAGGGCACACACATAATATAAGGGAGATAGAACCTGTGTCCATCCCCTGTCCGTGAACAAACTGATAAACACAGTTATCCGCACGCAGTCCTTAATTAAATGCATGATCCGTGCATCCGAAATTATTACTATAGGGGCAGTGCAATACATAACCTCAGAAAACAAAATAATATATATATACCTACATATACACATATATATATATATATATATATATATATATATATATATATATATATATACATACATACACACAAACCAAAAAAAAATGTATTATAATAATAAACAGTATAATGAAAGAGGCTGCCCTTAATGTTCATTGCATACCTTGCACGGGATCTTGCTCATCACCCACACTAAATAACTCAGTTGTCATGTCTACTGTCAACTGTCAACTGTCAGTGAGTGGTGGGCGTGTCATACCTCTATGCTCTGTCCATTAGCCAAAAATATTAGGAAGCTTGATCTTCAATCCTTTCGCTGCATCCGTGGGGTTATTATAGATGGATGTTTCGCCGTCGATGGTGACTATCAGCCTCGCAGGGTACAGTATACCATTACGGACATCCGCGTCCCACAATTTCTTCTTGATGTCGGTATAACCGGCGCGCTGCTTTTTAATTTCCACGGGTAGATCCTGGAATGCGTGAAGCGGCCTTCCTCCCCATGTCAGCTTCTTTTTCTTCCCCGCGGCTCTCAAGATGTCCTGCCTGTCGTTCCATCTCAGCAGCCGTATAATGTACGGGCGAGGAGGTGCTGATGGGTCTGGTCTGGGTCGGAGAGTCCGATGGTGCCTTTCTACCTCTGGTACCTGGTCAGTGTCCTTTAAATCCAGGATGTATCTCAGAATGCCATTAATCATATTATTCGGGTCACCGGCTTCCTCTCCCTCTTTCAGGCCGACCAATACGATGTTATTTCTCTTGCTCTGCGCTTCCATGTAGGTTAATTTGGTTTTCAAGTAGTCCACGTCTCCCGTCAGGTCTTTCAAAGTTTTGCCGTCTACGGCCATCTGGTCTTCTACCGCTCCGATACGGTTCTCCGCGTTGGATATTCTTTGCAGAATAGCCCGTGTGTCCTTCTTTACTCCGTTGATCGATTCACTGAGCTCATCAAACCTTAGCTGGAATGAATCTTTGATTGCCAGGACGTGTCATTCACACATCTAGTGTATTGAAACCTTTTCCTGAAGTTGCGCGGATTTTTCTTTCTTTAGAGGTGAAATAATAACTTAATTGGTCTGTCACGTACGAGAGCGAACTACCGTGCCATACCGCGGTAGTCACGAGACCATACCGTTAGCCTCATAAAGCTAACATTAGCTGCACTCATAGGAGCCTGTTGATGTAGCCTCATACAGCTAACGTTAGCTGCACTCATAGCAGCGTGTTGATGTAGCCTCATAAAGCTAACATTAGCTGCACTCATAGCAGCCTGTTGATGTAGCCTCATAAAGCTAACGTTAGCTGCACTCATAGCAGCGTGTTGATGTAGCCTCATAAAGCTAACGTTAGCTGCACTCATAGGAGCCTGTTGATGTAGCCTCATAAAGCTAACATTAGCTGCACTCATAGCAGCCTGTTGATGTAGCCTCATAAAGCTAACGTTAGCTGCACTCATAGCAGCCTGTTGATGTAGCCTCATAAGCTAATGTTAGCTGCACTCATAGGAGCCTGTTGATGTAGCCTCATAAAGCTAACATTAGCTGCACTCATAGCAGCGTGTTGATGTAGCCTCATAAAGCTAACATTAGCTGCACTCATAGGAGCCTGTTGATGTAGCCTCATAAAGCTAACGTTAGCTGCACTCATAGCAGCGTGTTGATGAAGCCTCATAAAGCTAACATTAGCTGCACTCATAGGAGCCTGTTGATGTAGCCTCATAAAGCTAACGTTAGCTGCACTCATAGCAGCCTGTTGATGTAGCCTCATAAAGCTAAGGTTAGCTGCACTCATAGCAGCGTGTTGATGTAGCCTCATAAAGCTAACGTTAGCTGCACTCATAGCAGCGTGTTGATGTAGCCTCATAAAGCTAATGTTAGCTGCACTCATAGCAGCCTGTTGATGTAGCCTAGACAATTCCGCACGGGGGAAATTGCGAAAGTGTGGGTGACGCCTGTGCACCGCCGGCCAACGGGAGAGGGTCTGTATTGTCTCTATGACAAACGGTTCAAAAGATACCAAAGAGGTGGTTGCTAGGGTGTTATACCTGTTTCTAGGTAGTTGCTAGGGTGTTATAGGTGGTTGCTAGGGTGTTTCTAGGTGGTTGCTAGGGTGTTCTAGGTGGTTGCTAGCGTATTTCTAGGTGGTTGCTAGGGTGTTATAGGTGGGTGTTATAGGTGGTTGCTAGGGTGTTATAGCTGGTTGCTAGGGATTTCTAGGTGGTTGCTAGGGTGTTATATATGGTTGCTAGGGTGTTTCTAGGCGGGCTAGGGAAATGGGGCAGTAGGGGAAAAGGGGAGGATGAGGGCAGGTAAGGGATAATGAACCTAATCTAATCTAAACTAACTAATGGGGAAGAGCCTTGGTGAAGAGGTGTGTTTTGAGAGCAGTTTTGAAAGTGTCCAGGGGTTGGGGACTCTGGCAGGAGCACTCATTCAAGGGTACTACGACTATGCTTGCACCTCATGGTACCAAAGCACCTCAAAGGCGCTAAGGCCTAGCAGGCCAGCCTGGGTTAACACATGATTGTTGTGTGATAGCCCAGCATTTCAACCCTTAAAGGGACGTGGTCCATTACTGTGTATTGACCGGTGTGGAAAGAGAACTAATCATGGTGTTGGGTAACAGGGGAGCTAACAGCAGCAGCTAAAGAGGCTAACAGTAATACTGTGGTTAGCTTTGACCAGCAGCTTAGTGTGTATACAGATCGGAGGATCGTAGGTTCCGGGATGGAGTGTGCTGGTGGAGGAGATCAGACAGGTATCGGGGGGGGGGGGGGGCTTGTAGGTGAGTTTAAAAGAGATCCGGAACTTGACTGGGAGCCAGTGGAGGTGGATGAGGGTGGGGGTGATGTGCTGCCAGTTAGGGCTTGGTGGTGTGAGTGCATGAGAACCCTGGCAGCTGAGTTCTGTACATACTGGAGCCTGTCCAGGGCTTTGCTGGGTACCCCGAACAGGACTCCGTTGCAGTAGTCCAACCGGGAGGTGATAAATGAGTGGATCAGGGTCTCAGCCACAGAATCTGAGAGTGAGGGTCGGACACGGGAGATGTTTTTGAGGTGGTACACTGTAAAAAATAAACGTTTTTTCACAGGAAATTCACTGTATTATTTTACAGATTCCTTTTGTTTTTCTACTTTAAAAGTAAAAGCCATACAAATTATTTAAGGGGACCGCAAGGATGATGTACTGGTGGGTGGTGTCCGACCGATTATGGTGGGCCGGTCTGGGCCAAAAATGCCAGGGCCGATTTTTGGACCCAGTCCAGCCCTGGTTGGAGCGTGAGGCTATGTGATGTCCTGCACTCAGCTGACTTATCACTGGGGGCAAATGGTGTGTTACAGAAATATAGCCTATAATGTAATGTCATTCTAAACAATAATAATAAACAATTTAACATAAATATCTATTAGGCTATTCTAGACCAGATTTATGCCAATTCATGTATACACTTTATGCTACAATAAAAATTTTATTTTAGGCTATTCAAATAATGTAATTATCAAAAAGTCACCCTATAATTCAGTGTGGCAGCTCCCACCCTCTGGAACTCCCTCCTCGCTGAACTCCGCAACGCCCCAACGCTGGACTCATTAAAAAAACTGCTCAAAACCCACCTAAATGTCATGTTCACTATATGCAAATGTACAAATTCAAAACTGCATAGTGCACTTTAAAGATAATTAGATTCGTATCTTTGTGAGGTTACTGATTTATTATTTACATTGAAAAGATACAGAGATAATTTGTTAAAGCTGGATTTTCTACACAAGATGTATTAATTCGAACATTATTTCATATTATTTTACTTGAAAAGAGAGCTATTATTATTATTATTATTATTATTATTATTATTATTATTATTATTATTATTATTATTATTAGTATTATTAGTATTATTAGTATTATTAGTATTATTATTATTATTATTATTATTATTATTATTATTATTATTATTATTATTATTATTATTATTATTATTATTATTATTATTATTATTATTATTATTATTATTATTTTAAGTTATTCTTGTGCCATTGAGATTTGTCAGAGAGATTGTAGGCATAAAGCAAGTTGATTGAGTAACTGTTATATAAAATAATATAAATAATAATTGTCTGGAAACCGTGGTCTGCAGTCTGTGAAGGAAGAGCGGGTTGCCAGATCGGATTAACAATTTCCCAACCGCGCCCAATGTAATCAAGGGAACGCAACGTGGAGGCATACTCTCAAATTTGGCAACACTTACTAACAGCTGCGTTGCATTGTGGGGGGGGGGATCCCCACAATGCATTGTGGTTTTTGAAATTTTGAATTGACGCGAGCGGCACAGTCAGACCAGTACGACGCGGTTGCATTTCTTCTCATCTCAGGTAATTTATGCAACAGATATTTTAGATTATTTATAAGTAATACAGCTCATATAAATTAGTGCTGTTTAGTCTGTGTTTCAGTGAGTGTAGCGCGAGCTCACGTTAGCTACTAGGCTACATACACTGAGTGTAGCGCGAGCTCACGTTAGCTACTATAGGCTACATACACTGAGTGTAGCGCGAGCTCACGTTAGCTACTAGGCTACATACACTGAGTGTAGCGCGAGCTCACGTTAGCTACTAGGCTACATACACTGACTGTAGCGCAAGCTCACGTTAGCTACTAGGCTACATACACTGAGTGTAGCGCAAGCTCACGTTAGCTACTAGGCTACATACACTGCACGCGAGCTCACGTTAGCTACTAGGCTACATACACTGTAGCGCAAGCTCACGTTAGCTACTAGGCTACATACACTGTAGCGCGAGCTCACGTTAGCTACTAGGCTACATACACTGTAGCGCGAGCTCACGTTAGCTACTAGGCTACATACACTGAGTGTAGCATGAGCTCACGTTAGCTACTAGGCTACATACACTGCTACAGGCAGAGCCTCACGTCGTCACCAACTGTTCTCATTTCAGGTAATTGTGCAACACATATATTTTATTATTTATAAGTAATGCGTGCTGCTGATATAAATGCTGTTTAGTCTGTGTTTCAGTGACTAGTCTACTGTAACGTTATTAGCTCGATATTATGAAACTGGCGGGATCTGTAAACTACAGTAGCACTACTGCTAGCAGGCCTAGACTGCAGAATACTGACGTTACATCATTTTCAAAGAGTCATCCTGTAATGCCTTCTCTCTCTTTCTCCCAAGACGGTCAAGATCTACCGGTACTTCAAGCGGTCATGCTTGTAAGTGATGTATAAAATGTTTTATTGTGTGTGTGTGACTGTGTATATATATACTTTTCAATCTGGGACTTTCATTTCAACAGCTGGAAAGAGTCATCCTGTAAATGCCTTCATATACTGAATGTTGAATGTCCTTACTTTTAGCTTCTCTGCAAAGACTTCTTACAAATCAAGAAGTGTTGATGGATGCTACAGTATATTTTGTCACACACCACCAATTCATCATTCGGGAGGGGGGTGGGGGGACTTGTCTCGTTCCTCTTGTTCCTCATTAAAGCCTCCATTCATTCCATGATGACTCTTCCCTTGTTCCCTTTCTCACCACCCCAGGTGTTGGCCCAGAACTCTGGCTATGACCCTATGGAGACTCTGGTGAAGCTCCAGACGGAGTACAATGTGTCTGGCCAGCTGGTCGGAGTGGACCTGAGCACAGGTTAGTCACACTGCACCCACTGTGTACATTAACACTAGGGGTGTGGATAAAGTAATGGATGCATTGTGATGTACAGTGTGTTTTGAGAACTAAACATTCTGCTGAAAGATAGAGTTCTAGAATTCCAAATAAATATAATATAAAAATAAAAAAAAACGAAAACCTTGTAGTTCTGACCCTGTCCCTGATTAACGTTACTACATCCGTCAACTTCCTCACAGAGAACACCCACGGATGCTACTGTAGCTCTCCCTGGACTCCTATATCTGTGCTATACTAACTCTGGTTTGTACCTCGTATCCACGTATCCGCTTCAAGGCCCTCGACCTAGCATACCGTGCGGCAAAGGGAACCGCTCCCATCTACCTCCGGTCAATGGTCTCTAACTACACCCCCTCAAGACCCCTACGCTCTGCATCTTCTGGCCGCCTTAGACCTACTCCTATCCAAGCTCTGGGAGGGTCATCAAAGAGAAGCCGCCTATTCTCAGTCCTTGCCCCACAATGGTGGAATGAACTACCCACCCCAGTTAGGACAGCCGAATCCCGTCCAATCTTTCGCCGTCGACTAAAGACGCACTTCTTCAACCATTATCTGAAAGAAAAAAAAAATCTAACCCTAACTAACCTTACTGTCATGCACTTGTCCTAATAAACTAACATACACTGTAACACGCAACACTTTGATGAATATTGTTACTCAGCTGATAGAGTTGTATCCTTCCTGATGACCTGTCGTACAGAACTTGTAAGTCGCTTTGGATAAAAGCGTCAGCTAAATGACTAAATGTAAATGTAAAATGTACCTCTACATGTATTCAGCGGACCAGCACAAACTTGTAATCTTAGTTTACAAGATTACACTTTATGACTTTATGACCTGTTTAGTGAACAGGTCATTCTGCGCTGTTGTGTGGGTGTCAACATTTAGAATCACGTCTTACTCCCACATGGCTCAAATCACTGTTTGGTTATGGTCCACTTGTATTGCGGAGTTCATAATTATCTTTTGTCTTCACAGGTGAACCCATGGTGGCAGGTGATGCAGGTGTCTGGGATAACTACAGTGTCAAGAAACAGCTACTCCATTCATGGTGAGACTACTAAAAGACTGATCCCATATAGCCCACAATAAAGACTGATCTAGTGTTGTAGATATAGCCCACAATAAAGACTGATCCAGTGTTGTAGATATAGCCCACAATAAAGACTGATCCAGTGTTATAGATGTAAAACAAAGAGCTCCCACAAACTTGCCGTCTTCACTTGCAGTTAAAACAACTTTTCAGTACAAGGACCTTCATTGTCAGGGTAGATGACGACCATATCTGTGAGCTCTTTAGTGAAATCGAACCATGTACGTGAGCTCTTTAGTAAATACGGCCATGTGAGTGAGCTCTTTAGTGAATACGGCCATGTGAGTGAGCTCTTTAGTGAATACGGCCATGTGAGTGAGCTCTTTAGTGAATAGAACCATGTGCATGAGCTCTTTAGTGAATACGGCCATGTGAGTGAGCTCTTTAGTGAATACGGCCATGTGAGTGAGCCGTATTCAAAATATTCAAAATATTCAAAGCCCTCCATAGCCTGCCCCCCCCCTACCTGACTGACCTCCTTCTCCCCTACCGCCCCACCCGTTCCCTCCGGTCCTCTTCCACTCTTTCCCTCACTGTCCCGTCATCCAAACTCAAAAGTTTTGGTGACCGGGCATTCTCACAAGCTGCACCCCGACTCTGGAACTCCCTCCCTCAGACCATCAGAGACTCTCCCTCACTCTCCACCTTCAAATCCAGACTCAAAACCTACCTGTTCTCCCAAGCATTCAACCTTCCTTACCCATAACCACCCTCCTCCAACTCGCCACCATTTCCCCCTGCCCCACGTTATCTCCTCTCCTGCCCCCCCTCCCCCCTGGTTTTCCCTTACTCTCCTCCTGACTGTCTCCCCTACTCACTCCCGTATTTGTTATCCGTTACTTGTGGTTTTATGTTCCTGTGTATTTCTTATTGTCCTCCGTTTCCCTGTGGTTCTATGTTTCTTTGTTTCTTTTTGCCTATTGTCAGCGACTTTGGGTCTTTGAAAAGTACTATACAAAATAAATGAATTATTATTATTATTATTATTATTATTATTATTATTATTATTATTATTATTATTATTATTATTATTATTATTATTATTTATAGTATAGCTACATTTTTCAATATTCAGATTATGTGATCACAGTACTGTACAACTATGGCCCATATTTCTTGACATGCAAATGGGCAAGCACAACCAATATTTGTGTGTGAGAGAGTGCGAGTAACTCAAACCTGCAGTCTGCAGGCATAATGTCTGCAGCACAAATCCCCCCCCCCCCCCCCCCCCCCCCCCCCCCATTAAAGAAAATGTCTGTTCCATTCTTATTTTAAAAAATTCTTTTAGGGTCCGTGCGACGCAATGGGAGCAGTAAAAGTGCATCTGATGCAGACATAGACAAATGCATCAAAATGTGGCTGCAGCTTGCATCAGACAGAGATGGCGGAAGGAGAGAGCGGGCCTTGAGACAAGATCATTTTTAGTAAGTTGTAGTCTGTCACATATACTTTGTGCATGACACAAATAATCTTTCCAATAATTGTTTACAGACAGATTATTTCACTTATAATAGCCTACACTATCACAATTTATTACATGGCGTTTTCACATTCGCCGAAATGCTTGCTTGTGATTGGTCAATAGCGCTCGTCAGAGGTCCGTTATTACTTGATAACGGACCTCTGCCGAACAATAATGACCGCTGTGCGCAGATGTAGCAATCAAGCCCACTGTCATCAGTGCAATCAGACCACAGATCTGCCGGCTGCTGCCGGCGATGACAGCGGGAGCGACAGAACAGAACTGCGTCTGCATTTGATCTCGTCTTGTCGATGGTGTAAAATGAATTGGGTATATTGTTAGTAAGTTAGCCATGTAATAAGCGGGATAATGTATAGCCTATACTCGGTCATTGTCGCAAAATAATTGACCTTCACTGAAGTTTAAAACACCTCGTTCTTTTTATTTGCCTTTTCCACTTTCCGTGTAGGGCAGTAGTTCGGTGAGTGGAAGTCCCGTCCCCTCCACGTCGGGGACCAACACGCCTCGCCGGGGCCGGCGACAGCTCCCCCAGACCCCCGCCACGCACGCCCCCACGTCATCTATTCCCCCGTGGTCGTAAGGCTATGCCCACGCCTCCCGGGGTGCCCCAGGGGCGCCTCCCGGCCCTGGCCCCCCGGCGCTTTTCTCCGGAGCCCCCCCAGGGCCAGGGGCCTCCCCCTGCCGGCCCCCACCACCCCACCATGGCTCACCCCGGTCAGGGTCGCCACCCGCCACCTCGCTGGGGTGACGCGGGAGCAGGGGGGGCTCCATGGAGGGCGACGGTTGCTTCTACAACCAGGACTACCAGGACTACGAGCCACGCCACGAGCCGCCTGCCTATGAGCAGAGCCCCGCGCCTGGTGCTAATCCGCACCCTCACCCCCACACCCTCACCGGCCACACCCTGCCTCCTACCCCCAGCCACACCCCGTTAACAATCCCCACCCTCATCCCCCGGCATGACTGGGTAGCCTTCGGGAGAGGTGTTAGTTGGACAATGCCTAGGCTAACCAGTCATGCCTGCTTCCATTCATTGTGCTAAGCTATAGGCTAACATGCAGCCAGATAGCTTTCTACTCGACACACAGAGAGGAGACTGGTATCTATCTTCTTGTCTCTCTCTGGAGAAGACGGTAAGCTAATTTCCCAAAATGTTGGGAGTTTTAAGTGAAAGTATGGGTACCGTCTCAAAACCGTACTCAAGTAAAAGTCAGAGTATCTGGCTAAAAACACACTTGAGTAAAAGTCTCTACTAAAGTTTCTACTTTTAAATGTACTTAGTTAAAAGTACAAAAAAAATTTCTGACTGTCTATTCTTCTGATGTGTTTAATCAAAGATCCCGCTTTCTATAGTCTTGCACAAGGACCAATCAGCAAACCTAATACTACTCAAGTAAAGTACACATCCCCAAAAACAGTTTGACTAATTGCACTTTGTTCTTTACACCCCTGCACACACATGTTGGGTATGGACTCTGGGAAAAGACTGTTACAGGGGTACAATTGAGTTGTAACAATTATTATTTTATTTTGTTACATGTTTTGTTAATTATCTCTCAAGGCCTGTTTTATGGTAATAAATGTTTACTAATGTTCACAGAGAGAGAGAGAGAGAGAGAGAGAGGAGAGAGAGAGAGAGAGAGAGAGAGAGAGAGAGAGAGAGAGAGAGAGAGAGAGAGAGAGAGAGAGAGAGAGAGAGAGAGAGAGAGAGAGAGAGAGAGAGAGAGAGAGAGAGAGAATACATAGACAAAATTTGAAACTGATCATATTCATGCTTACGGTCATCTCCAGAGAGAGACAAGGAGATATATACCAGTCTCCTATCTGTGCATTTGAGTAATCTATCTGTACTATGATTTATTGTGATGTTGATTTGATTAAACCTCATTTGGGTGTAATGGCCCAGTAAAGTCAGAAGCCCATTTGTTGTCTTTATTATGAAGAGAGGAGGATGTGATATTT